>NC_091185.1:20690591-20759075 GCF_040958095.1 Procambarus clarkii
AGATTTGTTAATGACTTCATTTGTTTAATATTGTATGAATTAACGGTAAGTGAACACTGGAGATTGATATTCAACAGCATATTGAGTGGAGAAGTTTTAGCAGGCAGGCAGGCAGGCAGGCAGGCAGGCAGGCAGGCAGGCAGGCAGGCAGGCAGAAAGAAAATGGAATGACAAATGGTTACAGACATTTGCTTCACAGATGGTAAAAACTATTATAATCACATGTACACATTTCAATGTGCGACATTCTTACACAAACACACACACACACACACACACACACTCACAGGGTTGTGTGTGTCATCTAATCATCAACCTGTCACCTAATCAAACCTGAACTCCGTCACTTAAAACCTAATCTAACCAGTAACCCAAACTAACCTAAAACTGCATCATAGAGTTTACTCACACATACCAGCCAATTCTCCATTAAAGATAGTGCTTATAGCAACTATTTAGTCAAACCAACAACAAATGGAGTGTTTCTCCAAAATGAAAATGTTGGGATGCTATTGATCTCGCACAAATTCTATACAAATGCCACATACCTACCGGTAATTAAAGAACCAAAGCAAATCTCTTCTAAGCATAAATGGCCATGGCATAAATTCAAATAATTTAAAAGTAAAAATAATCTAAAATGGCCAAATATTTGATAATATTAATATTAGATAGTCTTAGATATTCTCTCTTAGGCTTCATTTAGTCAACACATGTAAAATCACTGAGTCGTGGAACAAGCAGTTTATATATACATATGTTAGGCTTATAACACCTATCCTACGAGGTCCAACTAGTGACTAACCCTCACTCACTGACCAGGATGCAAGTAACTCACTATTTACTTCTAGGTGAATAGAGGCATTGGGTGAAAGGAAACGCTACCAAAACGCTAAACGCTACCCTGTCCGACCGGGATTCGAACCCTTGATTGTGAGACCAGAAGGAACAAGTCATTCATTTTTGTGTACTCACCTACGTGTGAGTACACACATTGATCCAATTCATGATTTAATGCTAATAATTTAAAAATGTAATAATTTAATTTAATTTATAATTTAATGCACATTAATGCTCGATCCAGCAGGATAGAGTATTAATCTTGGAGTCTGTCCTTTTAGCCGTCGGTTGTTTAAAGCACTGACTTTACCAACTTAACCTAAACCTAAACCTAACGTAACCTATAAACTAAGCTAACCTAAAACTAATTGAAGTTAATGACCGTATTATTTTTAATCTATAGGTATCAAAGGTTTATAAAGGGAGGAACAAGGAACTAGTTAAGGAACAAGTTTAACTTTTATTTAATATAGTTTATTTTTTAAAATAATTTTCTTTAATATAGTTTACATTAATGTTATGAAGGTTTATGAACTTTAAAAAAAGGTTGGTTATATTAGGTTAGGTTAGGTTAGTTTAGGTTGGCTAGGTTGGTTAAACCCTAACTAACAACAGAAAATAAACTTCCCTCCTTCCCTCCCTAGATTTAAACTCATTTAAATTAAGAGTAAAGATCTTAAAGATCTTAACTAAATTTACTCCAATTATATAACTCCAATTATATATATAACTATATATATCTATATTAACTATATAATCTAACTATATATCTAATTATATAAATTATATAATTATATAAAAATAACTCCAATTAAATTGAGTTAAATTAATTTAAATTGATTTAATTGTAATTAATAAAATTGATAATTGAAATTTAATTATACCCCTCCCTCTCTCTATTCCTCCCTCCCTCCCTCTCTTCCTCCCTCCTTTCCGTCCCCCTGTTACCTGTGACACGAACCTATCCGTGTATCTTAGGGATTTTTCGTGTATCTTATGTATGTCCGTGTATCTTATCTTATGGGATTTCGTAACCGTATTATGTTTAGGGTTATCCATGGGGTTCTGGGGTCCAGGAAGCCATTTGTGTCCCCTCAAATTGCCTCCCTTATCCTTATCCCCACCCACCTAGGTTCGAATCCCGTATCACACGGATTCACGGATCACACGGAAATGTATCCGTGTGATCAATCCGTGTGACTATCTATGCTTGTCTGTGATACACGGACATGTATCCAAGGATACACGAACACGTGTATCCATGGAGTTCTGGGTCCAGGAAGCCATTTGTGTCGACCCAAATTGCCTCCCTTCTCCCCACCTGAAATCCAGGTGAATTGAAAGACCTGCCCGAGGTCAGTGGATCCAGGTATCCGTCCGTGGGCCCCCGGATTTCAACCCTTCCCCACATTCCAAGGGATCAGTCAATCAATCTTCGGCTATCCAGAGAATCTATCGAAACTGATGCTCCTACAGGAGAGGACATCACAGAAATCTATCTGTGCCCTGTAGTTGCATCCGTTGCGACAGGCTCGAACGCAGGTCTATCCGGATTAGGAACATGTTCTATCCGACTAGGCCACGCTGGAGTTGCCATCTGAATAAAATTTGGCACCTGTATTTATACCTCGGAGCAAACAGGGTTAGTTAGTGTCTTTTTATAAACAATTGCAATGATTGACATGTGAAATTGTGAGTTTGTGTTGACAGTTAGAAAAAATGGCAGAGTTATTCGATGATGTTGCAGTCAAGTGAAGCAGTGTCATGAATGAATGAATAGAGGAGAATTTAGGCTAACTGACTGATATGTGAATGTTTAAACAGGTGTAATAATTAATATTTACTGGTGTATGTCCAAATGAGGCGAACGGTTTGGCTGGGTAAATTTAGCGTTATCGCCGCTAATTTCTCTGTTTGACACGGAGGAGGAGGGTGGGTAACACTGGGGGTGGAATGGGGGTAGGGATATGGCGGCCACCGTTAGGCGGAGGTTGTTGGTAGGGGGTGTCCAGAGGAGCTACCGTGGGTCATCCTGGGTTGTTGGGGGTGGGGGGTGGGGGAAGGGAGGGTTGGCAGTTAGGTATTTAAACTTAATTTTTTGAGATAGGTTATATATGGTGAGGTGTTTAGGAAGGAATAAGAAAACTGTTTGTGACTGAGTTGAGTATATTAGTTACTGTGATTCATGTTAGAAAGAATGTAGGTGCTGAAAATGTTTAAAGATTTGTTAATGACTTCATTTGTTTAATATTGTATGAATTAACGGTAAGTGAACACTGGAGATTGATATTCAACAGCATATTGAGTGGAGAAGTTTTAGCAGGCAGGCAGGCAGGCAGGCAGGCAGGCAGGCAGGCAGGCAGAAAGAAAATGGAATGACAAATGGTTACAGACATTTGCTTCACAGATGGTAAAAACTATTATAATCACATGTACACATTTCAATGTGCGACATTCTTACACAAACACACACACACACACACACACACACTCACAGGGTTGTGTGTGTCATCTAATCATCAACCTGTCACCTAATCAAACCTGAACTCCGTCACTTAAAACCTAATCTAACCAGTAACCCAAACTAACCTAAAACTGCATCATAGAGTTTACTCACACATACCAGCCAATTCTCCATTAAAGATAGTGCTTATAGCAACTATTTAGTCAAACCAACAACAAATGGAGTGTTTCTCCAAAATGAAAATGTTGGGATGCTATTGATCTCGCACAAATTCTATACAAATGCCACATACCTACCGGTAATTAAAGAACCAAAGCAAATCTCTTCTAAGCATAAATGGCCATGGCATAAATTCAAATAATTTAAAAGTAAAAATAATCTAAAATGGCCAAATATTTGATAATATTAATATTAGATAGTCTTAGATATTCTCTCTTAGGCTTCATTTAGTCAACACATGTAAAATCACTGAGTCGTGGAACAAGCAGTTTATATATACATATGTTAGGCTTATAACACCTATCCTACGAGGTCCAACTAGTGACTAACCCTCACTCACTGACCAGGATGCAAGTAACTCACTATTTACTTCTAGGTGAATAGAGGCATTGGGTGAAAGGAAACGCTACCAAAACGCTAAACGCTACCCTGTCCGACCGGGATTCGAACCCTTGATTGTGAGACGAGAAGGAACAAGTCATTCATTTTTGTGTACTCACCTACGTGTGAGTACACACATTGATCCAATTCATGATTTAATGCTAATAATTTAAAAATGTAATAATTTAATTTAATTTATAATTTAATGCACATTAATGCTCGATCCAGCAGGATAGAGTATTAATCTTGGAGTCTGTCCTTTTAGCCGTCGGTTGTTTAAAGCACTGACTTTACCAACTTAACCTAAACCTAAACCTAACCTAACCTATAAACTAAGCTAACCTAAAACTAATTGAAGTTAATGACCGTATTATTTTTAACCTATAGGTATCAAAGGTTTATAAAGGGAGGAACAAGGAACTAGTTAAGGAACAAGTTTAACTTTTATTTAATATAGTTTATTTTTTAAAATAATTTTCTTTAATATAGTTTACATTAATGTTATGAAGGTTTATGAACTTTAAAAAAAGGTTGGTTATATTAGGTTAGGTTAGGTTAGTTTAGGTTGGCTAGGTTGGTTAAACCCTAACTAACAACAGAAAATAAACTTCCCTCCTTCCCTCCCTAGATTTAAACTCATTTAAATTAAGAGTAAAGATCTTAAAGATCTTAACTAAATTTACTCCAATTATATAACTCCAATTATATATATAACTATATATATCTATATTAACTATATAATCTAACTATATATCTAATTATATAAATTATATAATTATATAAAAATAACTCCAATTAAATTGAGTTAAATTAATTTAAATTGATTTAATTGTAATTAATAAAATTGATAATTGAAATTTAATTATACCCCTCCCTCTCTCTATTCCTCCCTCCCTCCCTCTCTTCCTCCCTCCTTTCCGTCCCCCTGTTACCTGTGACACGAACCTATCCGTGTATCTTAGGGATTTTCGTGTATCTTATGTATGTCCGTGTATCTTATCTTATGGGATTTCGTAACCGTATTATGTTTAGGGTTATCCATGGGGTTCTGGGGTCCAGGAAGCCATTTGTGTCCCCTCAAATTGCCTCCCTTATCCTTATCCCCACCCACCTAGGTTCGAATCCCGTATCACACGGATTCACGGATCACACGGAAATGTATCCGTGTGATCAATCCGTGTGACTATCTATGCTTGTCTGTGATACACGGACATGTATCCAAGGATACACGAACACGTGTATCCATGGAGTTCTGGGTCCAGGAAGCCATTTGTGTCGACCCAAATTGCCTCCCTTCTCCCCACCTGAAATCCAGGTGAATTGAAAGACCTGCCCGAGGTCAGTGGATCCAGGTATCCGTCCGTGGGCCCCCGGATTTCAACCCTTCCCCACATTCCAAGGGATCAGTCAATCAATCTTCGGCTATCCAGAGAATCTATCGAAACTGATGCTCCTACAGGAGAGGACATCACAGAAATCTATCTGTGCCCTGTAGTTGCATCCGTTGCGACAGGCTCGAACGCAGGTCTATCCGGATTAGGAACATGTTCTATCCGACTAGGCCACGCTGGAGTTGCCATCTGAATAAAATTTGGCACCTGTATTTATACCTCGGAGCAAACAGGGTTAGTTAGTGTCTTTTTATAAACAATTGCAATGATTGACATGTGAAATTGTGAGTTTGTGTTGACAGTTAGAAAAAATGGCAGAGTTATTCGATGATGTTGCAGTCAAGTGAAGCAGTGTCATGAATGAATGAATAGAGGAGAATTTAGGCTAACTGACTGATATGTGAATGTTTAAACAGGTGTAATAATTAATATTTACTGGTGTATGTCCAAATGAGGCGAACGGTTTGGCTGGGTAAATTTAGCGTTATCGCCGCTAATTTCTCTGTTTGACACGGAGGAGGAGGGTGGGTAACACTGGGGGTGGAATGGGGGTAGGGATATGGCGGCCACCGTTAGGCGGAGGTTGTTGGTAGGGGGTGTCCAGAGGAGCTACCGTGGGTCATCCTGGGTTGTTGGGGGTAGGGGGTGGGGGAAGGGAGGGTTGGCAGTTAGGTATTTAAACTTAATTTTTTGAGATAGGTTATATATGGTGAGGTGTTTAGGAAGGAATAAGAAAAGTGTTTGTGACTGAGTTGAGTATATTAGTTACTGTGATTCATGTTAGAAAGAATGTAGGTGCTGAAAATGTTTAAAGATTTGTTAATGACTTCATTTGTTTAATATTGTATGAATTAACGGTAAGTGAACACTGGAGATTGATATTCAACAGCATATTGAGTGGAGAAGTTTTAGCAGGCAGGCAGGCAGGCAGGCAGGCAGGCAGGCAGGCAGGCAGGCAGGCAGGCAGAAAGAAAATGGAATGACAAATGGTTACAGACATTTGCTTCACAGATGGTAAAAACTATTATAATCACATGTACACATTTCAATGTGCGACATTCTTACACAAACACACACACACACACACACACACACTCACAGGGTTGTGTGTGTCATCTAATCATCAACCTGTCACCTAATCAAACCTGAACTCCGTCACTTAAAACCTAATCTAACCAGTAACCCAAACTAACCTAAAACTGCATCATAGAGTTTACTCACACATACCAGCCAATTCTCCATTAAAGATAGTGCTTATAGCAACTATTTAGTCAAACCAACAACAAATGGAGTGTTTCTCCAAAATGAAAATGTTGGGATGCTATTGATCTCGCACAAATTCTATACAAATGCCACATACCTACCGGTAATTAAAGAACCAAAGCAAATCTCTTCTAAGCATAAATGGCCATGGCATAAATTCAAATAATTTAAAAGTAAAAATAATCTAAAATGGCCAAATATTTGATAATATTAATATTAGATAGTCTTAGATATTCTCTCTTAGGCTTCATTTAGTCAACACATGTAAAATCACTGAGTCGTGGAACAAGCAGTTTATATATACATATGTTAGGCTTATAACACCTATCCTACGAGGTCCAACTAGTGACTAACCCTCACTCACTGACCAGGATGCAAGTAACTCACTATTTACTTCTAGGTGAATAGAGGCATTGGGTGAAAGGAAACGCTACCAAAACGCTAAACGCTACCCTGTCCGACCAGGATTCGAACCCTTGATTGTGAGACCAGAAGGAACAAGTCATTCATTTTTGTGTACTCACCTACGTGTGAGTACACACATTGATCCAATTCATGATTTAATGCTAATAATTTAAAAATGTAATAATTTAATTTAATTTATAATTTAATGCACATTAATGCTCGATCCAGCAGGATAGAGTATTAATCTTGGAGTCTGTCCTTTTAGCCGTCGGTTGTTTAAAGCACTGACTTTACCAACTTAACCTAAACCTAAACCTAACGTAACCTATAAACTAAGCTAACCTAAAACTAATTGAAGTTAATGACCGTATTATTTTTAATCTATAGGTATCAAAGGTTTATAAAGGGAGGAACAAGGAACTAGTTAAGGAACAAGTTTAACTTTTATTTAATATAGTTTATTTTTTAAAATAATTTTCTTTAATATAGTTTACATTAATGTTATGAAGGTTTATGAACTTTAAAAAAAGGTTGGTTATATTAGGTTAGGTTAGGTTAGTTTAGGTTGGCTAGGTTGGTTAAACCCTAACTAACAACAGAAAATAAACTTCCCTCCTTCCCTCCCTAGATTTAAACTCATTTAAATTAAGAGTAAAGATCTTAAAGATCTTAACTAAATTTACTCCAATTATATAACTCCAATTATATATATAACTATATATATCTATATTAACTATATAATCTAACTATATATCTAATTATATAAATTATATAATTATATAAAAATAACTCCAATTAAATTGAGTTAAATTAATTTAAATTGATTTAATTGTAATTAATAAAATTGATAATTGAAATTTAATTATACCCCTCCCTCTCTCTATTCCTCCCTCCCTCCCTCTCTTCCTCCCTCCTTTCCGTCCCCCTGTTACCTGTGACACGAACCTATCCGTGTATCTTAGGGATTTTCGTGTATCTTATGTATGTCCGTGTATCTTATCTTATGGGATTTCGTAACCGTATTATGTTTAGGGTTATCCATGGGGTTCTGGGGTCCAGGAAGCCATTTGTGTCCCCTCAAATTGCCTCCCTTATCCTTATCCCCACCCACCTAGGTTCGAATCCCGTATCACACGGATTCACGGATCACACGGAAATGTATCCGTGTGATCAATCCGTGTGACTATCTATGCTTGTCTGTGATACACGGACATGTATCCAAGGATACACGAACACGTGTATCCATGGAGTTCTGGGTCCAGGAAGCCATTTGTGTCGACCCAAATTGCCTCCCTTCTCCCCACCTGAAATCCAGGTGAATTGAAAGACCTGCCCGAGGTCAGTGGATCCAGGTATCCGTCCGTGGGCCCCCGGATTTCAACCCTTCCCCACATTCCAAGGGATCAGTCAATCAATCTTCGGCTATCCAGAGAATCTATCGAAACTGATGCTCCTACAGGAGAGGACATCACAGAAATCTATCTGTGCCCTGTAGTTGCATCCGTTGCGACAGGCTCGAACGCAGGTCTATCCGGATTAGGAACATGTTCTATCCGACTAGGCCACGCTGGAGTTGCCATCTGAATAAAATTTGGCACCTGTATTTATACCTCGGAGCAAACAGGGTTAGTTAGTGTCTTTTTATAAACAATTGCAATGATTGACATGTGAAATTGTGAGTTTGTGTTGACAGTTAGAAAAAATGGCAGAGTTATTCGATGATGTTGCAGTCAAGTGAAGCAGTGTCATGAATGAATGAATAGAGGAGAATTTAGGCTAACTGACTGATATGTGAATGTTTAAACAGGTGTAATAATTAATATTTACTGGTGTATGTCCAAATGAGGCGAACGGTTTGGCTGGGTAAATTTAGCGTTATCGCCGCTAATTTCTCTGTTTGACACGGAGGAGGAGGGTGGGTAACACTGGGGGTGGAATGGGGGTAGGGATATGGCGGCCACCGTTAGGCGGAGGTTGTTGGTAGGGGGTGTCCAGAGGAGCTACCGTGGGTCATCCTGGGTTGTTGGGGGTGGGGGGTGGGGGAAGGGAGGGTTGGCAGTTAGGTATTTAAACTTAATTTTTTGAGATAGGTTATATATGGTGAGGTGTTTAGGAAGGAATAAGAAAAGTGTTTGTGACTGAGTTGAGTATATTAGTTACTGTGATTCATGTTAGAAAGAATGTAGGTGCTGAAAATGTTTAAAGATTTGTTAATGACTTCATTTGTTTAATATTGTATGAATTAACGGTAAGTGAACACTGGAGATTGATATTCAACAGCATATTGAGTGGAGAAGTTTTAGCAGGCAGGCAGGCAGGCAGGCAGGCAGGCAGGCAGAAAGAAAATGGAATGACAAATGGTTACAGACATTTGCTTCACAGATGGTAAAAACTATTATAATCACATGTACACATTTCAATGTGCGACATTCTTACACAAACACACACACACACACACACACACACACTCACAGGGTTGTGTGTGTCATCTAATCATCAACCTGTCACCTAATCAAACCTGAACTCCGTCACTTAAAACCTAATCTAACCAGTAACCCAAACTAACCTAAAACTGCATCATAGAGTTTACTCACACATACCAGCCAATTCTCCATTAAAGATAGTGCTTATAGCAACTATTTAGTCAAACCAACAACAAATGGAGTGTTTCTCCAAAATGAAAATGTTGGGATGCTATTGATCTCGCACAAATTCTATACAAATGCCACATACCTACCGGTAATTAAAGAACCAAAGCAAATCTCTTCTAAGCATAAATGGCCATGGCATAAATTCAAATAATTTAAAAGTAAAAATAATCTAAAATGGCCAAATATTTGATAATATTAATATTAGATAGTCTTAGATATTCTCTCTTAGGCTTCATTTAGTCAACACATGTAAAATCACTGAGTCGTGGAACAAGCAGTTTATATATACATATGTTAGGCTTATAACACCTATCCTACGAGGTCCAACTAGTGACTAACCCTCACTCACTGACCAGGATGCAAGTAACTCACTATTTACTTCTAGGTGAATAGAGGCATTGGGTGAAAGGAAACGCTACCAAAACGCTAAACGCTACCCTGTCCGACCGGGATTCGAACCCTTGATTGTGAGACGAGAAGGAACAAGTCATTCATTTTTGTGTACTCACCTACGTGTGAGTACACACATTGATCCAATTCATGATTTAATGCTAATAATTTAAAAATGTAATAATTTAATTTAATTTATAATTTAATGCACATTAATGCTCGATCCAGCAGGATAGAGTATTAATCTTGGAGTCTGTCCTTTTAGCCGTCGGTTGTTTAAAGCACTGACTTTACCAACTTAACCTAAACCTAAACCTAACCTAACCTATAAACTAAGCTAACCTAAAACTAATTGAAGTTAATGACCGTATTATTTTTAACCTATAGGTATCAAAGGTTTATAAAGGGAGGAACAAGGAACTAGTTAAGGAACAAGTTTAACTTTTATTTAATATAGTTTATTTTTTAAAATAATTTTCTTTAATATAGTTTACATTAATGTTATGAAGGTTTATGAACTTTAAAAAAAGGTTGGTTATATTAGGTTAGGTTAGGTTAGTTTAGGTTGGCTAGGTTGGTTAAACCCTAACTAACAACAGAAAATAAACTTCCCTCCTTCCCTCCCTAGATTTAAACTCATTTAAATTAAGAGTAAAGATCTTAAAGATCTTAACTAAATTTACTCCAATTATATAACTCCAATTATATATATAACTATATATATCTATATTAACTATATAATCTAACTATATATCTAATTATATAAATTATATAATTATATAAAAATAACTCCAATTAAATTGAGTTAAATTAATTTAAATTGATTTAATTGTAATTAATAAAATTGATAATTGAAATTTAATTATACCCCTCCCTCTCTCTATTCCTCCCTCCCTCCCTCTCTTCCTCCCTCCTTTCCGTCCCCCTGTTACCTGTGACACGAACCTATCCGTGTATCTTAGGGATTTTCGTGTATCTTATGTATGTCCGTGTATCTTATCTTATGGGATTTCGTAACCGTATTATGTTTAGGGTTATCCATGGGGTTCTGGGGTCCAGGAAGCCATTTGTGTCCCCTCAAATTGCCTCCCTTATCCTTATCCCCACCCACCTAGGTTCGAATCCCGTATCACACGGATTCACGGATCACACGGAAATGTATCCGTGTGATCAATCCGTGTGACTATCTATGCTTGTCTGTGATACACGGACATGTATCCAAGGATACACGAACACGTGTATCCATGGAGTTCTGGGTCCAGGAAGCCATTTGTGTCGACCCAAATTGCCTCCCTTCTCCCCACCTGAAATCCAGGTGAATTGAAAGACCTGCCCGAGGTCAGTGGATCCAGGTATCCGTCCGTGGGCCCCCGGATTTCAACCCTTCCCCACATTCCAAGGGATCAGTCAATCAATCTTCGGCTATCCAGAGAATCTATCGAAACTGATGCTCCTACAGGAGAGGACATCACAGAAATCTATCTGTGCCCTGTAGTTGCATCCGTTGCGACAGGCTCGAACGCAGGTCTATCCGGATTAGGAACATGTTCTATCCGACTAGGCCACGCTGGAGTTGCCATCTGAATAAAATTTGGCACCTGTATTTATACCTCGGAGCAAACAGGGTTAGTTAGTGTCTTTTTATAAACAATTGCAATGATTGACATGTGAAATTGTGAGTTTGTGTTGACAGTTAGAAAAAATGGCAGAGTTATTCGATGATGTTGCAGTCAAGTGAAGCAGTGTCATGAATGAATGAATAGAGGAGAATTTAGGCTAACTGACTGATATGTGAATGTTTAAACAGGTGTAATAATTAATATTTACTGGTGTATGTCCAAATGAGGCGAACGGTTTGGCTGGGTAAATTTAGCGTTATCGCCGCTAATTTCTCTGTTTGACACGGAGGAGGAGGGTGGGTAACACTGGGGGTGGAATGGGGGTAGGGATATGGCGGCCACCGTTAGGCGGAGGTTGTTGGTAGGGGGTGTCCAGAGGAGCTACCGTGGGTCATCCTGGGTTGTTGGGGGTAGGGGGTGGGGGAAGGGAGGGTTGGCAGTTAGGTATTTAAACTTAATTTTTTGAGATAGGTTATATATGGTGAGGTGTTTAGGAAGGAATAAGAAAAGTGTTTGTGACTGAGTTGAGTATATTAGTTACTGTGATTCATGTTAGAAAGAATGTAGGTGCTGAAAATGTTTAAAGATTTGTTAATGACTTCATTTGTTTAATATTGTATGAATTAACGGTAAGTGAACACTGGAGATTGATATTCAACAGCATATTGAGTGGAGAAGTTTTAGCAGGCAGGCAGGCAGGCAGGCAGGCAGGCAGGCAGGCAGGCAGAAAGAAAATGGAATGACAAATGGTTACAGACATTTGCTTCACAGATGGTAAAAACTATTATAATCACATGTACACATTTCAATGTGCGACATTCTTACACAAACACACACACACACTCACAGGGTTGTGTGTGTCATCTAATCATCAACCTGTCACCTAATCAAACCTGAACTCCGTCACTTAAAACCTAATCTAACCAGTAACCCAAACTAACCTAAAACTGCATCATAGAGTTTACTCACACATACCAGCCAATTCTCCATTAAAGATAGTGCTTATAGCAACTATTTAGTCAAACCAACAACAAATGGAGTGTTTCTCCAAAATGAAAATGTTGGGATGCTATTGATCTCGCACAAATTCTATACAAATGCCACATACCTACCGGTAATTAAAGAACCAAAGCAAATCTCTTCTAAGCATAAATGGCCATGGCATAAATTCAAATAATTTAAAAGTAAAAATAATCTAAAATGGCCAAATATTTGATAATATTAATATTAGATAGTCTTAGATATTCTCTCTTAGGCTTCATTTAGTCAACACATGTAAAATCACTGAGTCGTGGAACAAGCAGTTTATATATACATATGTTAGGCTTATAACACCTATCCTACGAGGTCCAACTAGTGACTAACCCTCACTCACTGACCAGGATGCAAGTAACTCACTATTTACTTCTAGGTGAATAGAGGCATTGGGTGAAAGGAAACGCTACCAAAACGCTAAACGCTACCCTGTCCGACCGGGATTCGAACCCTTGATTGTGAGACGAGAAGGAACAAGTCATTCATTTTTGTGTACTCACCTACGTGTGAGTACACACATTGATCCAATTCATGATTTAATGCTAATAATTTAAAAATGTAATAATTTAATTTAATTTATAATTTAATGCACATTAATGCTCGATCCAGCAGGATAGAGTATTAATCTTGGAGTCTGTCCTTTTAGCCGTCGGTTGTTTAAAGCACTGACTTTACCAACTTAACCTAAACCTAAACCTAACCTAACCTATAAACTAAGCTAACCTAAAACTAATTGAAGTTAATGACCGTATTATTTTTAACCTATAGGTATCAAAGGTTTATAAAGGGAGGAACAAGGAACTAGTTAAGGAACAAGTTTAACTTTTATTTAATATAGTTTATTTTTTAAAATAATTTTCTTTAATATAGTTTACATTAATGTTATGAAGGTTTATGAACTTTAAAAAAAGGTTGGTTATATTAGGTTAGGTTAGGTTAGTTTAGGTTGGCTAGGTTGGTTAAACCCTAACTAACAACAGAAAATAAACTTCCCTCCTTCCCTCCCTAGATTTAAACTCATTTAAATTAAGAGTAAAGATCTTAAAGATCTTAACTAAATTTACTCCAATTATATAACTCCAATTATATATATAACTATATATATCTATATTAACTATATAATCTAACTATATATCTAATTATATAAATTATATAATTATATAAAAATAACTCCAATTAAATTGAGTTAAATTAATTTAAATTGATTTAATTGTAATTAATAAAATTGATAATTGAAATTTAATTATACCCCTCCCTCTCTCTATTCCTCCCTCCCTCCCTCTCTTCCTCCCTCCTTTCCGTCCCCCTGTTACCTGTGACACGAACCTATCCGTGTATCTTAGGGATTTTCGTGTATCTTATGTATGTCCGTGTATCTTATCTTATGGGATTTCGTAACCGTATTATGTTTAGGGTTATCCATGGGGTTCTGGGGTCCAGGAAGCCATTTGTGTCCCCTCAAATTGCCTCCCTTATCCTTATCCCCACCCACCTAGGTTCGAATCCCGTATCACACGGATTCACGGATCACACGGAAATGTATCCGTGTGATCAATCCGTGTGACTATCTATGCTTGTCTGTGATACACGGACATGTATCCAAGGATACACGAACACGTGTATCCATGGAGTTCTGGGTCCAGGAAGCCATTTGTGTCGACCAAAATTGCCTCCCTTCTCCCCACCTGAAATCCAGGTGAATTGAAAGACCTGCCCGAGGTCAGTGGATCCAGGTATCCGTCCGTGAGCCCCCGGATTTCAACCCTTCCCCACATTCCAAGGGATCAGTCAATCAATCTTCGGCTATCCAGAAAATCTATCGAAACTGATGCTCCTACAGGAGAGGACATCACAGAAATCTATCTGTGCCCTGTAGTTGCATCCGTTGCGACAGGCTCGAACGCAGGTCTATCCGGATTAGGAACATGTTCTATCCGACTAGGCCACGCTGGAGTTGCCATCTGAATAAAATTTGGCACCTGTATTTATACCTCGGAGCAAACAGGGTTAGTTAGTGTCTTTTTATAAACAATTGCAATGATTGACATGTGAAATTGTGAGTTTGTGTTGACAGTTAGAAAAAATGGCAGGGTTATTCGATGATGTTGCAGTCAAGTGAAGCAGTGTCATGAATGAATGAATAGAGGAGAATTTAGGCTAACTGACTGATATGTGAATGTTTAAACAGGTGTAATAATTAATATTTACTGGTGTATGTCCAAATGAGGCGAACGGTTTGGCTGGGTAAATTTAGCGTTATCGCCGCTAATTTCTCTGTTTGACACGGAGGAGGAGGGTGGGTAACACTGGGGGTGGAATGGGGGTAGGGATATGGCGGCCACCGTTAGGCGGAGGTTGTTGGTAGGGGGTGTCCAGAGGAGCTACCGTGGGTCATCCTGGGTTGTTGGGGGGGGGGGTGGGGGAAGGGAGGGTTGGCAGTAGTAGTAGGGATGACACGCCACAGAACATTTTTTTTTCTGGGGGAAAAAAATGTTCTGTGGCGTGTCAAGGTTTTCAGGTGAATTTGGGGAGTCACAGATTGGAAAAAAATTACTTGTGGCGTGTCAAGGTTTTGAGGTCCAATATCGTCTGTGTGAGCCATGGTTTTCAGGTTCCAATATCGTCTGTGTGAGCCAGGGTTTTGAGGTTCCAATATCGTCTGTGTGAGCCAGGGTTTTCAGGTAAATTTTGTGTCACAGATTTTAGAAGTATGGAATTCTTATGAGAAAATAATTTCCGAGACATAGAAGTTTGTTAAGGCCTTATGGGACAAATTCAAGTAACGTATGTAGCTCTTTAGGGCTTCCAGGAGAACTCTACGGACATATTTTACATGTTTTCAACTTACAAAATCCGTCTGTGTAAGCCATAGTTTTCATGTAAATTTAGAAAATCACCTGTGTAAGTCATTGTTTTCAGGGTTTCGTACATCACACCCCCCTCCCTCCCCCCTTACCTCGCAATCTCTCGCGTCACCTTTATTTACCTTACGCCCGGCCAGCCAGACCTCTTATCTTATCTTATCTTCTCATAATATCTGGACCGTCCCTCCTCTCTCTCTCCTTTCATTCAGTTCAGTTCAACTATTTTCCAACATCGTATGTTTTCTCCTTTTCATTAAGCAAGTCAGTTTTACACAAATAAATCATGTTAGTAAGCAAGTTCTAGCTCACGTTCCCCCACCTTAGTCCCCTGTCATATAATGAATACTATCATTCCAATCCCTCTAAAATTTAAAAATAATCATATTTCAAACGTAGTTCAATACAGTAATTTAGTTACCAAGCTCCAGCGCTTGTCCTCCGCCTTAGCTCTCTCTCGTATCTTCGTTAGTAACAGTCCAATTTCCCTGAAATTTTTACCCTCTGTATTTCAGGCTCCGTAAATAAGCTCTAAACAGTTATCAAGCTCCAGCGCTTGTCCCCCACCTTATTTCGTTTATACAAGATCGTTAGTAACAGTCCAATTTCCCTGAAATTTTTACCCTCTGTATTTCAGACTCCGTAAATAAAATCAAGTCAGTTATCGAGCTCCAGCTCTCGTCCCCGCCTTAGTTCTCCTTCGTATCTTTGTAAATAACCCATCAATTTCCCTAAAATTAAAAGCAGACATACTTCAAAGTTAGTAAATAAGATCAAGACAGTTACTGAGCTCCAGCTCTCGTCCCCGCCTTAATTCTCTTTCGTATCTTTGTAAATAACCCATCAATTTCCCTAAAATTAAAAGCAGACATACTTCAAAGTTAGTAAATAAGATCAAGTCAGTTACTGAGCTCCAGCTCTCGTCCCCCACCCTCTTCCACCCTCAAGTCTTTGTAAATAAACCATCAATTTCCCCGAAATTTTTACCCTATGTATTTCAGACATAGTAAATATGATGAAAACAATTATAAAACTCTAGCTCTTGTCCTCTGTCCAAGTTCACTCCTGTAAATTCATTACTATCAATCCAAATCCCCCTGAGATTTAAACACCCAACTACATTTTCAGACATAGTAAATAAAAACCAGTTCAGTTATCAAGTTTCAACTCTTGTGCCCCAGCTTAGTTCATTTGTGCAAGTTCTTTATTTTCCAACTAAATCACCCTGAGATTTAAGATCACCTTATTTTCTAACGTAGTAAAATTAATCTGGACATTAGCCTTAGATCATCAGACATAAATATATTCGATCAAGTCCGTCTCCAGCTTATCTCTTATCCGAGTATACACATAACCCCAACCTGTTTAATTATCTTTCACCCCCTCCCACCTTCCTCCATCTCATCCAAGTCTCATAAATTTAAATGTAGCTGTTAATTTGCGTTCTTTCCCCGTTCATAGCATATTCTCTGTAAGTTCAGATCTGTACTTAGTCTTACATATTCTCTACTTCTTTCCCATTTTATACAAGACTTAAACAACTATTACCGTCTCCTCTATCTTATTTAAACATGAGTCATATGTAAATATACCCGACTCTTTCCATCCATTACAAGTCCTAGCTTGTTCACCGCCCAACTCACTACGCTATTTCTACTCTACATGTTATAGCATGTTTTCCGCTCATCTTGGTACCAACCCTTACAATCTCTCTCTCATTCCTTTACATGTCTCAGCATGTTCGCCTCGCATCTTACTACGCTGTCTACTTTACATGTTGTAGCGTGTATTACTGTGTCCCATATCTTATTTAAACATGAGTCATATGTAAATATACCCGACTCCTTCCATCCATTACAAGTCCTAGCTTGTTCACCGCCCAACTCACTACACTGTCTACTTTACATGTTGTAGCATGTTTTCCGCACATCTTTATACCATCCCTTACAATCTCTCAATCCTTTACACATCCCAACTTTCAACCCTTTCTTACAATTTTCCTCCATCCCTCCGCTACATGTTCTTACCCGTTCATTACAGTCCACTACATATTCTCTAATCATCTCTGTACTAATTCTCAAAACTAGTTGTTTCTGTCATTTTAGTAAGTAAGTAAGTAGATCATCGTTATTAACAACGACAACAACAACAACAACAGTAACATTACTAATTCACAGTAAGTTACTACTGAGCATTTGGTAGTTATCCATTTTCAAATAAGGTCAATATAAATCATTCTAAGACATCTTCGTACAATTAAAGATACTTGCCTGTGCACTAAGTCATTACTTACAGTAGCATCTTAAGGCATTGTTTTCGTAACTCAGTTTTATTAAACATACACCTTCATTAGTCAAAGGAAAACTTTTCAAGTCATTGTATTCAATATTTCCGTTAAACTTACTACATCATGTCATTATTCTGTTTCATAATTAAGTACTTGTTTCAGTCCTCCAATGTAATAAGCAAATTATTCTATTAAGGATAAAGAAATCTTATTTAGAAGAGACATTAAGTTTATTACAACATTTAACGCATACAAGTGTTCTTAGTAGTTTTACAAGTGTTCAAGAAAATCATATACAGTTATTCTTAGTAGTTATACAGGTATTCATAAGTGTTCAAGAAGCAAACATATACAGTTATTCTTAGTAGTTATACAAGTGTTCAAGAAAATCATATACAAGTGTTCTTAGTAGTTATACAAGTGTTCAAGAAATCATAAACACTATAGTCTTATATAGAAATAAACATTTGAATTTATAAAAGAATTATAAGTAAAACATGTATTTGATTTCACACAATGAAACTCACTATCCAGCAAGTTAAAAAATCCATCACATGCACAGCATCCCCCTTCCCCTTCTCCAAAATAGATTAGTTTTTGTCCCTTAAATTCCTTTAAAACATAGAAAGCATCGCTATAAACATTATCATCACGAATCAATTCAGGCCAGGACATTAGAAGTACTTCTCTGTCATTACAATAAGTCCTAACTGCTTCTACAGCGTCCATTTGTTCAACCTCCATCCACTTACTCTCACCCATATTCGAGTAATTATCTGTAGCTCGTACCACATTAGTATGTCTTATCCTAATAAGATTTTCAATAAAGGCCATACCAGAGAAAACACCAAGTACAGGATCCTGTCCTATAAATCTCATCACTGCCTCTATTTCTATCTTTTGGGGGGTATGATATCCTATTTCTGGTCTCATCTTTATTAAATTTAACGGAAAAAATGGAAAGCTCTCCTCCATATAATCAATTAAACTCCAATGTTCATCTTCTTCTGTTTTAGGGTGAATAATACTAAGCTCTTTCACAGTCTTACTATTTACCTGCTGTTGCAGTTCATCCTGGCTCATTATAGTATACACTTCTCGTTCTTCAGAACTCAACTTATTAATAAACCAGTTTGCAGCATTTGGAGAACCAATTTCATCCACAAATTTTCTTATAAAAAATTTATCCTTTAAGTTACATCCTATAGGCACTTCTTCAAATTCTGGAAATATGTATTTAAAACGAGGTTTAGGTCTAAAAGTGCAAATTATTTTATCGCCTTTAAATAACAAAGAAATTTTCTTCATCTCGGCCTTACTAGGAATTTTCGTCAGCAACAGCACTTGACAATTCTCATGTTTCTTGAGTACATCTCTAACACTCTCTTTTAAGCTAAATAAGACTATATCACATTTTATCATTGGAAGTTCTTCTTTCAACTTTATAAAATCACGACCAATCAGTATCATTAAAACATTTTCACTTTTGCTAATAAACTTTGCTAGAGCTGGAACAATGTTCTCATGCGTACATTTATCAGTATGTGTCATCACTTTATAAGTCTGTTTTTCCGCCAGGGGCATATTCTTCCACAAAACAGTCGAAGCTGGACTTTGCCATATAGTTTCTGACACAAGATCAGGCATGCTTCCAAACCCTGGTAGACTCTTCACATCCATCACATGGGGTAAATCTTTAAACAAAGAAAAATACAATATTTAACACAGGGACTATTAAATAATCATAATATTTCAAAACTAAAAGATATTCAATAATAAGCAAAATTATATCACAACAAATATAACGAGTACTGTAAGTACATCATACAATAAGCACTTACTGTATACAGCAGCCATCGATCCGAGTATGTCTTCTCGCTGTTGGACCGAGCTGGGGAGTTTATGGCAAGATATATCCCGACCTAGCTTATCACATCGGAGATTGTTACGCTCCGCCCCTCTCTCTTAGCTGTAGTTTCCAAATTAGTTATACGTATTATTTTAGATCTACTAGTTTTAACTATGACATTCTCTTCCGTTTATTAGATCCCTCCTCTACTTGTTTCTTCTCTCTCCCAGTCCCCGTAACATCTTCTCCAAGAGGTATACGAACCATTAATAATTCTTTTTTATTATTCTTTAAAACATAAGCTAAATGGGCTAGTCCTGGAAAATAGTGTGTCTCCCATTCTTCTTGTTCTTCTTTACTCCAACCTATTCCGTCATTAAACCCAATACCATATGGAATAATTATACGCTGGATTAAATTATTATTTCTTGCCTGACAACAAATTTGTCTTATTGCAGATTTAAAACTCCAACGTTTAATAATATCTTTCTGTAATCCTAGATCTTCATTAGAGCTACTGTATTGAAGTCCTATAATATGAGGTTTTATTTCTGGTTCTGGAGATAAAGCAAGTACTATACCACCAGGAGTTATATTATTCTGTACCACTTCACACTCGGAAACTTTACTGTAAGGATATTTTTCCCATAACAGTTGTGCAAATCCACCAGATAAATTATGAGAATCGTAGACAAGACAGTCTCCAGGTTTTAGAATTTCATCACTAGTAAAATCAGCATCTATAATACACTTATTCAAACGCTTAAGCTTCACTTGCATGTACATAGAACAATCCATCTTGAAGTAAGACAGAAAAAGTTTCGTACCTCTTCCTATATACTCAGAAAAGTAGAGTTGACATTTAGACATTAAAAAGGGAGAAAATAAACACACGAGTTTCTATTTTGTTATTTAATGTGTAAAAATGTACAATGTATTTAATTTGTAAAAATGTACAAAGTATAAATTATTTACAGACATTATTATTCCCAATCCATCTTCTCTTCTAAATTTGTAAAACTACTACTAACACACATTGTAACATTAGTATCAACAGACGTAGTAACATTAACAGGTGTTGAATTAATTGTATCAGACAACTTAGTGTTGATAGAAGGTGAACTAGCATCAGCGGTAGCAGGCGTAGCATCATCTTCAGGTGTCCTAGCAGCATCAGTAGCATTAGTTGTGGATCCATTTTGAAGAACAGCAATGTATGGAATCTTATTTTCAAAGATGCCGTGGGTGGATGACTGAGGAGGAACGATGTTTTCAGGACGTACTATGAAGAGTACAATACCTCGTTTTCGTAGTTTTTGTCCTATTTTCTCAAGTACAGGCAAATATTTACTTTCCCATACTGCTCAGTTGTCCAAATAACTTGACATGCCAAACCCATATGGAATAATAATTCTCTTAACACATCTTTTAAGAATGAAAACAAGGGCTTCCTTCAGAGCATTTTCAAACCAGCGCCATCTCTGATATTCTGTATCTTTTTCAAGTCCATCGTAAAAATGTTCATCTAAACTTCGTACTTCACACGGAGGATTTTCGTATGCTGGTAAAGTTGCAGGTCTACTAGCAAACTGAGTCACTAAACCAATAATAAGGGGTAGATGGGGATCTTCATCCATCCTGTTGTTAAATTCAGGTGGTTCTCCAATATGTATACTGCCAGGGTTACTGCGATAAGATACAACAGCCCTGTTTTTGTAAGGAAAGTTTTCACGATGTAATCTCGCATATGGGTAACGATCCCACAATCCTTGCACAATTTTACACATTTGTACACTCGTAGCATCAAGATCGTACAATAAACAGTCGTGATTATTGTAGACGGGCAGGGAGGCAAAGTCTCCAATAATAGTCTTGATCTCCATAGCCTTGAATATCCAAGCTTGAAGTAGATTCTGACATCCAAGAAGAGGAGGACACCGTAAGAGATCACTACGGGGGAAGCATATATACATCTTTAGGCTGCGCGTAGAAACACTGCGCACACAAAAGGTTGCCAAGTGTTACTTGCTCTTCCTCTGCATAATCTCCTCGTTAAACAGTAATTTAATTTCCACTCCGTAGGGTTTTAACTGTTTATACATATCTTCAATAACAGGAAGATAAGTATTTTCCCAAACTTTATCTCTTCGAACACATGTAATCCCAATTCCTGTTGGTATTATAACTCTCATAATTTGAGGAGAGCCCTTGATAAAGTTAAATAAATCTTTCATACCATTCTTGAAGTAGACGAGACGATTAATGGATGTATCTTCGTTTAATCCAGAGAGCATGTTTCTGTCTTTTGAGTTTTCTATAATTCCCTGAGCAATGTTATTACTTTCTATAGGTAATCCAATACCGTATTGTGTGGCTATAGCAACAATATACGGAAGATTTTCTCCTTTAGAGATATGAATTGTTCCTGGTACTGGACGATCTTCAGGGATACATCTCTTAAGACTGTACAAGGGTCGGCGAACATTATAAGCGTCAGCGTGAGAATATTTCTTGGCTAAGTCTAGGGCCATTCCTCGGGGAACACAGGATATACAGTTCACTCCGTACACAATACAGGTTTCATTATTACAAAATGAATCGTCGGTTAAATAACCCTGACAAGTTGTCAGAACAGTATCCATGGTGAATTTTCTTCCTCGTAAGGTAGTAGATACGATCCAGATAGTCGTAATAATATCCCTAATGTGAGGTCCGCGCTCTTATATTGGGGGAAATGTAAAAGTTACCACTTATTTGAATATATTAATAAGGATTTTTGTTACCTTAGAGTGATATTATATATTACATTATAACTAATAGTATATTTCATTTTAGGATATAGATGCTTTAAGCATATATTTTAATTAGATTAAATAAGAATTTACTACTAAATTATATATAGATATCTATCATTATGCACGGCAGCTACGAATAATGACGTAACGGTATACTTTTAGCGAGATTGCCAAAGTGATGTATTTTTCTAATAAGTCTAATAAATAATGAAAGTAGTTTACTAAGTATTTATATAAGAGCTTTATTTAATTATGAAACTTTAAGGATTTTTAAATAGAGAAGTATTTAGAGGAGATTACTGTCTATTATAAATGGGGAAACTGTTAAATATGTAGCGATGTACGATACTTATTTTAGGGATATATATACTTGCTTATCCTACTCTAATAGTTAGTGCTGCCCTCACACGATGGATCCTTTGTGTGCCAGGAAGTTTTACAGTATAGAAAGCCTTAAATGTGCAGGAGTTAGACTACAAACATTTGTGGATTGGCCCATTAAGTGGTTAAACCCTATTGACTTAGTTGAAGATGGGTTCTATTACCTTCGCAATAGTGATTACTGTTTGTGTGCATTTTGTTATTGTATAGTAGGTGCATGGATTGTTGGTGATAGCCCCAGAAGACGTCATAAGATCATTAATCAAGACTGTGCCTTTATTAGAGGCAAGAGGAGTGACAATGTTTCTTTAGAGGTGTCTGAGATAGCTTTCAAATATGGACTGGAATTTGTTTCCCATAAAATAGAACTGGGAAATAAGAAAATAAGTGATAGTAGTAAGTATATATTCTTATGATGTATTCTTATACCAGTCTTATATACTCTGTACAAAACTTGATTGCTTAAATAGATACTTCTTATTCTTCTAAAGAATAATTTACGTAACTACGTTATATTTTTTAGGTGGTGCTCCTCCTAAGGAAGATCTGGGATTGATCAAATTTAGGAAATCGCTGAATCCAGGATTGGTAACTTATAAATCTCGCCTAGAGACATTTGATATGACATGGCCTGGAAGCGTCAAGCAAACTTCTCATGAGCTGGCAGAAGCTGGTTTTTTTTACTGTGGTATGAAGTGTTTTAACTATTTTAACTTAATAGAGTTATAAGTAAAGAAATAATGAATATTAGTTAAAAGATAGTAACGAGATAATGCTGGATTGTTTTATGGTTTTCAGGTATAAGTGACCACGTCTGCTGCTATCACTGCGCCTGTGGAATACGAAATTGGAGACCAGAAGATGATCCTTGGACGTTACATGCGAGATGTAGTCCAGAATGTGCTTACATTATTCTTGCAAGGGGCAAGGAATTTGTTAAGAATGCTAGATTGACAATACCATTACCTATAAAACCTATAGACAATGATTTAATTAATATCTTAATGGAGGGTATGGATAAGTTCAAACATCTGATTCATAAAAAATTAATACCTGTGGAGAGTATAAGATATGCTTTAAGTGAGTACCTTAAGGAATCCAGAGATTTGTTACCTTTTATTATACAAAGTAGATGTCTAGAAATCGTGTTGAGGTATATGCAAGAGGGTACAGATATTTATTTACGGGTACGGGACTTAATTTATGAAGCAGTTGATGATAAAGAGGAACAAGAAGCTACGCTTGAAGATCTGGGATTGAAAACTTTACCGGAGACTTGTACTAACACTGTTGAAAACAAGGACTGTACAGAACAATCTTGGGAAGAAGATATTTTATGCAGAGTTTGTATGGATAAAAATATAAATATTGTAATACTACCATGTAAACATATGGTGACATGCAGTGGTTGTCTTTTAGCTCTGAAATGCTGTCCAATTTGTAGAGGAAATATTTTATATATAATAAATCCAATTGCTTCTTGAACACTTATGATTTTCTTGAACACTTGTATAACTACTAAGAACACTTGTATATGATTTTCTTGAACACTTGTATAACTACTAAGAATAACTGTATATGTTTGCTTCTTGAACACTTATGAATACCTGTATAACTACTAAGAATAACTGTATATGATTTTCTTGAACACTTGTAAAACTACTAAGAACACTTATGATTTCTTGAATACCTGTATAACTACTAAAACACTTGTATGCGTTAAATGTTGTAATAAACTTAATGTCTCTTCTAAATAAGATTTCTTTATCCTTAATAGAATAATTTGCTTATTACATTGGAGGACTGAAACAAGTACTTAATTATGAAACAGAATAATGACATGATGTAGTAAGTTTAACGGAAATATTGAATACAATGACTTGAAAAGTTTTCCTTTGACTAATGAAGGTGTATGTTTAATAAAACTGAGTTACGAAAACAATGCCTTAAGATGCTACTGTAAGTAATGACTTAGTGCACAGGCAAGTATCTTTAATTGTACGAAGATGTCTTAGAATGATTTATATTGACCTTATTTGAAAATGGATAACTACCAAATGCTCAGTAGTAACTTACTGTGAATTAGTAATGTTACTGTTGTTGTTGTTGTTGTCGTTGTTAATAACGATGATCTACTTACTTACTTACTAAAATGACAGAAACAACTAGTTTTGAGAATTAGTACAGAGATGATTAGAGAATATGTAGTGGACTGTAATGAACGGGTAAGAACATGTAGCGGAGGGATGGAGGAAAATTGTAAGAAAGGGTTGAAAGTTGGGATGTGTAAAGGATTGAGAGATTGTAAGGGATAGTATCAAGATGTGCGGAAAACATGCTACAACATGTAAAGTAGACAGTGTAGTGAGTTGGGCGGTGAACAAGCTAGGACTTGTAATGGATGGAAGGAGTCGGGTATATTTACATATGACTCATGTTTAAATAAGATATGGGACACAGTAATACACGCTACAACATGTAAAGTAGACAGCGTAGTAAGATGCGAGGCGAACATGCTGAGACATGTAAAGGAATGAGAGAGAGAGATTGTAAGGGTTGGTACCAAGATGAGCGGAAAACATGCTATAACATGTAGAGTAGAAATAGCGTAGTGAGTTGGGCGGTGAACAAGCTAGGACTTGTAACGGATGGAAAGAGTCGGGTATATTTACATATGACTCATGTTTAAATAAGATAGAGGAGACGGTAATAGTTGTTTAAGTCTTGTATAAAATGGGAAAGAAGTAGAGAATATGTAAGACTAAGTACAGATCTGAACTTACAGAGAATATGCTATGAACGGGGAAAGAACGCAAATTAACAGCTACATTTAAATTTATGAGACTTGGATGAGATGGAGGAAGGTGGGAGGGGGTGAAAGATAATTAAACAGGTTGGGGTTATGTGTATACTCGGATAAGAGATAAGCTGGAGACGGACTTGATCGAATATATTTATGTCTGATGATCTAAGGCTAATGTCCAGATTAATTTTACTACGTTAAAAAATAAGGTGATCTTAAATCTCAGGGTGATTTAGTTGGAAAATAAAGAACTTGCACAAATGAACTAAGCTGGGGCACAAGAGTTGAAACTTGATAACTGAACTGGTTTTTATTTACTATGTCTGAAAATGTAGTTGGGTGTTTAAATCTCAGGGGGATTTGGATTGATAGTAATGAATTTACAGGAGTGAACTTGGACAGAGGACAAGAGCTAGAGTTTTATAATTGTTTTCATCATATTTACTATGTCTGAAATACATAGGGTAAAAATTTCGGGGAAATTGATGGTTTATTTACAAAGACTTGAGGGTGGAAGAGGGTGGGGGACGAGAGCTGGAGCTCAGTAACTGACTTGATCTTATTTACTAACTTTGAAGTATGTCTGCTTTTAATTTTAGGGAAATTGATGGGTTATTTACAAAGATACGAAAGAGAATTAAGGCGGGGACGAGAGCTGGAGCTCAGTAACTGTCTTGATCTTATTTACTAACTTTGAAGTATGTCTGCTTTTAATTTTAGGGAAATTGATGGGTTATTTACAAAGATACGAAGGAGAACTAAGGCGGGGACGAGAGCTGGAGCTCGATAACTGACTTGATTTTATTTACGGAGTCTGAAATACAGAGGGTAAAAATTTCAGGGAAATTGGACTGTTACTAACGATCTTGTATAAACGAAATAAGGTGGGGGACAAGCGCTGGAGCTTGATAACTGTTTTGAGCTTATTTACGGAGCCTGAAATACAGAGGGTAAAAATTTCAGGGAAATTGGACTGTTACTAACGAAGATACGAGAGAGAGCTAAGGCGGAGGACAAGCGCTGGAGCTTGGTAACTAAATTACTGTATTGAACTACGTTTGAAATATGATTATTTTTAAATTTTAGAGGGATTGGAATGATAGTATTCATTATATGACAGGGGACTAAGGTGGGGGAACGTGAGCTAGAACTTGCTTACTAACATGATTTATTTGTGTAAAACTGACTTGCTTAATGAAAAGGAGAAAACATACGATGTTGGAAAATAGTTGAACTGAACTGAATGAAAGGAGAGAGAGAGGAGGGACGGTCCAGATATTATGAGAAGATAAGATAAGATAAGAGGTCTGGCTGGCCGGGCGTAAGGTAAATAAAGGTGACGCGAGAGATTGCGAGGTAAGGGGGGAGGGAGGGGGGTGTGATGTACGAAACCCTGAAAACAATGACTTACACAGGTGATTTTCTAAATTTACATGAAAACTATGGCTTACACAGACGGATTTTGTAAGTTGAAAACATGTAAAATATGTCCGTAGAGTTCTCCTGGAAGCCCTAAAGAGCTACATACGTTACTTGAATTTGTCCCATAAGGCCTTAACAAACTTCTATGTCTCGGAAATTATTTTCTCATAAGAATTCCATACTTCTAAAATCTGTGACACAAAATTTACCTGAAAACCCTGGCTCACACAGACGATATTGGAACCTCAAAACCCTGGCTCACACAGACGATATTGGAACCTGAAAACCATGGCTCACACAGACGATATTGGACCTCAAAACCTTGACACGCCACAAGTAATTTTTTTCCAATCTGTGACTCCCCAAATTCACCTGAAAACCTTGACACGCCACAGAACATTTTTTTCCCCCAGAAAAAAAAATGTTCTGTGGCGTGTCATCCCTACTACTGGCAGTTAGGTATTTAAACTTAATTTTTTGAGATAGGTTATATATGGTGAGGTGTTTAGGAAGGAATAAGAAAAGTGTTTGTGACTGAGTTGAGTATATTAGTTACTGTGATTCATGTTAGAAAGAATGTAGGTGCTGAAAATGTTTAAAGATTTGTTAATGACTTCATTTGTTTAATATTGTATGAATTAACGGTAAGTGAACACTGGAGATTGATATTCAACAGCATATTGAGTGGAGAAGTTTTAGCAGGCAGGCAGGCAGGCAGGCAGGCAGAAAGAAAATGGAATGACAAATGGTTACAGACATTTTCTTCACAGATGGTAAAAACTATTATAATCACATGTACACATTTCAATGTGCGACATTCTTACACAAACACACACACACACACACACACACACTCACAGGGTTGTGTGTGTCATCTAATCATCAACCTGTCACCTAATCAAACCTGAACTCCGTCACTTAAAACCTAATCTAACCAGTAACCCAAACTAACCTAAAACTGCATCATAGAGTTTACTCACACATACCAGCCAATTCTCCATTAAAGATAGTGCTTATAGCAACTATTTAGTCAAACCAACAACAAATGGAGTGTTATCTCCAAAATGAAAATGTTGGGATGCTATTGATCTCGCACAAATTCTATACAAATGCCACATACCTACCGGTAATTAAAGAACCAAAGCAAATCTCTTCTAAGCATAAATGGCCATGGCATAAATTCAAATAATTTAAAAGTAAAAATAATCTAAAATGGCCAAATATTTGATAATATTAATATTAGATAGTCTTAGATATTCTCTCTTAGGCTTCATTTAGTCAACACATGTAAAATCACTGAGTCGTGGAACAAGCAGTTTATATATACATATGTTAGGCTTATAACACCTATCCTACGAGGTCCAACTAGTGACTAACCCTCACTCACTGACCAGGATGCAAGTAACTCACTATTTACTTCTAGGTGAATAGAGGCATTGGGTGAAAGGAAACGCTACCAAAACGCTAAACGCTAACCTGTCCGACCGGGATTCGAACCCTTGATTGTGAGACGAGAAGGAACAAGTCATTCATTTTTGTGTACTCACCTACGTGTGAGTACACACATTGATCCAATTCATGATTTAATGCTAATAATTTAAAAATGTAATAATTTAATTTAATTTATAATTTAATGCACATTAATGCTCGATCCAGCAGGATAGAGTATTAATCTTGGAGTCTGTCCTTTTAGCCGTCGGTTGTTTAAAGCACTGACTTTACCAACTTAACCTAAACCTAAACCTAACCTAACCTATAAACTAAGCTAACCTAAAACTAATTGAAGTTAATGACCGTATTATTTTTAACCTATAGGTATCAAAGGTTTATAAAGGGAGGAACAAGGAACTAGTTAAGGAACAAGTTTAACTTTTATTTAATATAGTTTATTTTTTAAAATAATTTTCTTTAATACAGTTTACATTAATGTTATGAAGGTTTATGAACTTTAAAAAAAGGTTGGTTATATTAGGTTAGGTTAGGTTAGTTTAGGTTGGCTAGGTTGGTGAAACCCTAACTAACAACAGAAAATAAACTTCCCTCCTTCCCTCCCTAGATTTAAACTCATTTAAATTAAGAGTAAAGATCTTAAAGATCTTAACTAAATTTACTCCAATTATATAACTCCAATTATATATATAACTATATATATCTATATTAACTATATAATCTAACTATATATCTAATTATATAAATTATATAATTATATAAAAATAACTCCAATTAAATTGAGTTAAATTAATTTAAATTGATTTAATTGTAATTAATAAAATTGATAATTGAAATTCAATTATACCCCTCCCTCTCTCTATTCCTCCCTCCCTCCCTCTCTTCCTCCCTCCTTTCCGTCCCCCTGTTACCTGTGACACGAACCTATCCGTGTATCTTAGGGATTTTCGTGTATCTTATGTATGTCCGTGTATCTTATCTTATGGGATTTCGTAACCGTATTATGTTTAGGGTTATCCATGGGGTTCTGGGGTCCAGGAAGCCATTTGTGTCCCCTCAAATTGCCTCCCTTATCCTTATCCCCACCCACCTAGGTTCGAATCCCGTATCACACGGATTCACGGATCACACGGAAATGTATCCGTGTGATCAATCCGTGTGACTATCTATGCTTGTCTGTGATACACGGACATGTATCCAAGGATACACGAACACGTGTATCCATGGAGTTCTGGGTCCAGGAAGCCATTTGTGTCGACCCAAATTGCCTCCCTTCTCCCCACCTGAAATCCAGGTGAATTGAAAGACCTGCCCGAGGTCAGTGGATCCAGGTATCCGTCCGTGGGCCCCCGGATTTCAACCCTTCCCCACATTCCAAGGGATCAGTCAATCAATCTTCGGCTATCCAGAGAATCTATCGAAACTGATGCTCCTACAGGAGAGGACATCACAGAAATCTATCTGTGCCCTGTAGTTGCATCCGTTGCGACAGGCTCGAACGCAGGTCTATCCGGATTAGGAACATGTTCTATCCGACTAGGCCACGCTGGAGTTGCCATCTGAATAAAATTTGGCACCTGTATTTATACCTCGGAGCAAACAGGGTTAGTTAGTGTCTTTTTATAAACAATTGCAATGATTGACATGTGAAATTGTGAGTTTGTGTTGACAGTTAGAAAAAATGGCAGGGTTATTCGATGATGTTGCAGTCAAGTGAAGCAGTGTCATGAATGAATGAATAGAGGAGAATTTAGGCTAACTGACTGATATGTGAATGTTTAAACAGGTGTAATAATTAATATTTACTGGTGTATGTCCAAATGAGGCGAACGGTTTGGCTGGGTAAATTTAGCGTTATCGCCGCTAATTTCTCTGTTTGACACGGAGGAGGAGGGTGGGTAACACTGGGGGTGGAATGGGGGTAGGGATATGGCGGCCACCGTTAGGCGGAGGTTGTTGGTAGGGGGTGTCCAGAGGAGCTACCGTGGGTCATCCTGGGTTGTTGGGGGTGGGGGGGGGGAAGGGAGGGTTGGCAGTTAGGTTTTTAAACTTAATTTTTTGAGATAGGTTATATATGGTGAGGTGTTTAGGAAGGAATAAGAAAAGTGTTTGTGACTGAGTTGAGTATATTAGTTACTGTGATTCATGTTAGAAAGAATGTAGGTGCTGAAAATGTTTAAAGATTTGTTAATGACTTCATTTGTTTAATATTGTATGAATTAACGGTAAGTGAACACTGGAGATTGATATTCAACAGCATATTGAGTGGAGAAGTTTTAGCAGGCAGGCAGGCAGGCAGGCAGGCAGGCAGGCAGGCAGGCAGGCAGGCAGAAAGAAAATGGAATGACAAATGGTTACAGACATTTTCTTCACAGATGGTAAAAACTATTATAATCACATGTACACATTTCAATGTGCGACATTCTTACACAAACACACACACACACACACACACACACTCACAGGGTTGTGTGTGTCATCTAATCATCAACCTGTCACCTAATCAAACCTGAACTCCGTCACTTAAAACCTAATCTAACCAGTAACCCAAACTAACCTAAAACTGCATCATAGAGTTTACTCACACATACCAGCCAATTCTCCATTAAAGATAGTGCTTATAGCAACTATTTAGTCAAACCAACAACAAATGGAGTGTTTCTCCAAAATGAAAATGTTGGGATGCTATTGATCTCGCACAAATTCTATACAAATGCCACATACCTACCGGTAATTAAAGAACCAAAGCAAATCTCTTCTAAGCATAAATGGCCATGGCATAAATTCAAATAATTTAAAAGTAAAAATAATCTAAAATGGCCAAATATTTGATAATATTAATATTAGATAGTCTTAGATATTCTCTCTTAGGCTTCATTTAGTCAACACATGTAAAATCACTGAGTCGTGGAACAAGCAGTTTATATATACATATGTTAGGCTTATAACACCTATCCTACGAGGTCCAACTAGTGACTAACCCTCACTCACTGACCAGGATGCAAGTAACTCACTATTTACTTCTAGGTGAATAGAGGCATTGGGTGAAAGGAAACGCTACCAAAACGCTAAACGCTACCCTGTCCGACCGGGATTCGAACCCTTGATTGTGAGACGAGAAGGAACAAGTCATTCATTTTTGTGTACTCACCTACGTGTGAGTACACACATTGATCCAATTCATGATTTAATGCTAATAATTTAAAAATGTAATAATTTAATTTAATTTATAATTTAATGCACATTAATGCTCGATCCAGCAGGATAGAGTATTAATCTTGGAGTCTGTCCTTTTAGCCGTCGGTTGTTTAAAGCACTGACTTTACCAACTTAACCTAAACCTAAACCTAACGTAACCTATAAACTAAGCTAACCTAAAACTAATTGAAGTTAATGACCGTATTATTTTTAACCTATAGGTATCAAAGGTTTATAAAGGGAGGAACAAGGAACTAGTTAAGGAACAAGTTTAACTTTTATTTAATATAGTTTATTTTTTAAAATAATTTTCTTTAATATAGTTTACATTAATGTTATGAAGGTTTATGAATTTTAAAAAAAGGTTGGTTATATTAGGTTAGGTTAGGTTAGTTTAGGTTGGCTAGGTTGGTTAAACCCTAACTAACAACAGAAAATAAACTTCCCTCCTTCCCTCCCTAGATTTAAACTCATTTAAATTAAGAGTAAAGATCTTAAAGATCTTAACTAAATTTACTCCAATTATATAACTCCAATTATATATATAACTATATATATCTATATTAACTATATAATCTAACTATATATCTAATTATATAAATTATATAATTATATAAAAATAACTCCAATTAAATTGAGTTAAATTAATTTAAATTGATTTAATTGTAATTAATAAAATTGATAATTGAAATTCAATTATACCCCTCCCTCTCTCTATTCCTCCCTCCCTCCCTCTCTTCCTCCCTCCTTTCCGTCCCCCTGTTACCTGTGACACGAACCTATCCGTGTATCTTAGGGATTTTCGTGTATCTTATGTATGTCCGTGTATCTTATCTTATGGGATTTCGTAACCGTATTATGTTTAGGGTTATCCATGGGGTTCTGGGGTCCAGGAAGCCATTTGTGTCCCCTCAAATTGCCTCCCTTATCCTTATCCCCACCCACCTAGGTTCGAATCCCGTATCACACGGATTCACGGATCACACGGAAATGTATCCGTGTGATCAATCCGTGTGACTATCTATGCTTGTCTGTGATACACGGACATGTATCCAAGGATACACGAACACGTGTATCCATGGAGTTCTGGGTCCAGGAAGCCATTTGTGTCGACCCAAATTGCCTCCCTTCTCCCCACCTGAAATCCAGGTGAATTGAAAGACCTGCCCGAGGTCAGTGGATCCAGGTATCCGTCCGTGGGCCCCCGGATTTCAACCCTTCCCCACATTCCAAGGGATCAGTCAATCAATCTTCGGCTATCCAGAGAATCTATCGAAACTGATGCTCCTACAGGAGAGGACATCACAGAAATCTATCTGTGCCCTGTAGTTGCATCCGTTGCGACAGGCTCGAACGCAGGTCTATCCGAATTAGGAACATGTTCTATCCGACTAGGCCACGCTGGAGTTGCCATCTGAATAAAATTTGGCACCTGTATTTATACCTCGGAGCAAACAGGGTTAGTTAGTGTCTTTTTATAAACAATTGCAATGATTGACATGTGAAATTGTGAGTTTGTGTTGACAGTTAGAAAAAATGGCAGGGTTATTCGATGATGTTGCAGTCAAGTGAAGCAGTGTCATGAATGAATGAATAGAGGAGAATTTAGGCTAACTGACTGATATGTGAATGTTTAAACAGGTGTAATAATTAATATTTACTGGTGTATGTCCAAATGAGGCGAACGGTTTGGCTGGGTAAATTTAGCGTTATCGCCGCTAATTTCTCTGTTTGACACGGAGGAGGAGGGTGGGTAACACTGGGGGTGGAATGGGGGTAGGGATATGGCGGCCACCGTTAGGCGGAGGTTGTTGGTAGGGGGTGTCCAGAGGAGCTACCGTGGGTCATCCTGGGTTGTTGGGGGTGGGGGGGGGGGAAGGGAGGGTTGGCAGTTAGGTATTTAAACTTAATTTTTTGAGATAGGTTATATATGGTGAGGTGTTTAGGAAGGAATAAGAAAAGTGTTTGTGACTGAGTTGAGTATATTAGTTACTGTGATTCATGTTAGAAAGAATGTAGGTGCTGAAAATGTTTAAAGATTTGTTAATGACTTCATTTGTTTAATATTGTATGAATTAACGGTAAGTGAACACTGGAGATTGATATTCAACAGCATATTGAGTGGAGAAGTTTTAGCAGGCAGGCAGGCAGGCAGGCAGGCAGGCAGGCAGGCAGGCAGGCAGGCAGAAAGAAAATGGAATGACAAATGGTTACAGACATTTTCTTCACAGATGGTAAAAACTATTATAATCACATGTACACATTTCAATGTGCGACATTCTTACACAAACACACACACACACACACACACACACTCACAGGGTTGTGTGTGTCATCTAATCATCAACCTGTCACCTAATCAAACCTGAACTCCGTCACTTAAAACCTAATCTAACCAGTAACCCAAACTAACCTAAAACTGCATCATAGAGTTTACTCACACATACCAGCCAATTCTCCATTAAAGATAGTGCTTATAGCAACTATTTAGTCAAACCAACAACAAATGGAGTGTTTCTCCAAAATGAAAATGTTGGGATGCTATTGATCTCGCACAAATTCTATACAAATGCCACATACCTACCGGTAATTAAAGAACCAAAGCAAATCTCTTCTAAGCATAAATGGCCATGGCATAAATTCAAATAATTTAAAAGTAAAAATAATCTAAAATGGCCAAATATTTGATAATATTAATATTAGATAGTCTTAGATATTCTCTCTTAGGCTTCATTTAGTCAACACATGTAAAATCACTGAGTCGTGGAACAAGCAGTTTATATATACATATGTTAGGCTTATAACACCTATCCTACGAGGTCCAACTAGTGACTAACCCTCACTCACTGACCAGGATGCAAGTAACTCACTATTTACTTCTAGGTGAATAGAGGCATTGGGTGAAAGGAAACGCTACCAAAACGCTAAACGCTACCCTGTCCGACCGGGATTCGAACCCTTGATTGTGAGACGAGAAGGAACAAGTCATTCATTTTTGTGTACTCACCTACGTGTGAGTACACACATTGATCCAATTCATGATTTAATGCTAATAATTTAAAAATGTAATAATTTAATTTAATTTATAATTTAATGCACATTAATGCTCGATCCAGCAGGATAGAGTATTAATCTTGGAGTCTGTCCTTTTAGCCGTCGGTTGTTTAAAGCACTGACTTTACCAACTTAACCTAAACCTAAACCTAACGTAACCTATAAACTAAGCTAACCTAAAACTAATTGAAGTTAATGACCGTATTATTTTTAACCTATAGGTATCAAAGGTTTATAAAGGGAGGAACAAGGAACTAGTTAAGGAACAAGTTTAACTTTTATTTAATATAGTTTATTTTTTAAAATAATTTTCTTTAATATAGTTTACATTAATGTTATGAAGGTTTATGAATTTTAAAAAAAGGTTGGTTATATTAGGTTAGGTTAGGTTAGTTTAGGTTGGCTAGGTTGGTTAAACCCTAACTAACAACAGAAAATAAACTTCCCTCCTTCCCTCCCTAGATTTAAACTCATTTAAATTAAGAGTAAAGATCTTAAAGATCTTAACTAAATTTACTCCAATTATATAACTCCAATTATATATATAACTATATATATCTATATTAACTATATAATCTAACTATATATCTAATTATATAAATTATATAATTATATAAAAATAACTCCAATTAAATTGAGTTAAATTAATTTAAATTGATTTAATTGTAATTAATAAAATTGATAATTGAAATTTAATTATACCCCTCCCTCTCTCTATTCCTCCCTCCCTCCCTCTCTTCCTCCCTCCTTTCCGTCCCCCTGTTACCTGTGACACGAACCTATCCGTGTATCTTAGGGATTTTCGTGTATCTTATGTATGTCCGTGTATCTTATCTTATGGGATTTCGTAACCGTATTATGTTTAGGGTTATCCATGGGGTTCTGGGGTCCAGGAAGCCATTTGTGTCCCCTCAAATTGCCTCCCTTATCCTTATCCCCACCCACCTAGGTTCGAATCCCGTATCACACGGATTCACGGATCACACGGAAATGTATCCGTGTGATCAATCTGTGTGACTATCTATGCTTGTCTGTGATACACGGACATGTATCCAAGGATACACGAACACGTGTATCCATGGAGTTCTGGGTCCAGGAAGCCATTTGTGTCGACCCAAATTGCCTCCCTTCTCCCCACCTGAAATCCAGGTGAATTGAAAGACCTGCCCGAGGTCAGTGGATCCAGGTATCCGTCCGTGGGCCCCCGGATTTCAACCCTTCCCCACATTCCAAGGGATCAGTCAATCAATCTTCGGCTATCCAGAGAATCTATCGAAACTGATGCTCCTACAGGAGAGGACATCACAGAAATCTATCTGTGCCCTGTAGTTGCATCCTTTGCGACAGGCTCGAACGCAGGTCTATCCGGATTAGGAACATGTTCTATCCGACTAGGCCACGCTGGAGTTGCCATCTGAATAAAATTTGGCACCTGTATTTATACCTCGGAGCAAACAGGGTTAGTTAGTGTCTTTTTATAAACAATTGCAATGATTGACATGTGAAATTGTGAGTTTGTGTTGACAGTTAGAAAAAATGGCAGGGTTATTCGATGTTGCAGTCAAGTGAAGCAGTGTCATGAATGAATGAATAGAGGAGAATTTAGGCTAACTGACTGATATGTGAATGTTTAAACAGGTGTAATAATTAATATTTACTGGTGTATGTCCAAATGAGGCGAACGGTTTGGCTGGGTAAATTTAGCGTTATCGCCGCTAATTTCTCTGTTTGACACGGAGGAGGAGGGTGGGTAACACTGGGGGTGGAATGGGGGTAGGGATATGGCGGCCACCGTTAGGCGGAGGTTGTTGGTAGTGGGTGTCCAGAGGAGCTACCGTGGGTCATCCTGGGTTGTTGGGGGAGGGGGGTGGGGGAAGGGAGGGTTGGCAGTTAGGTATTTAAACTTAATTTTTTGAGATAGGTTATATATGGTGAGGTGTTTAGGAAGGAATAAGAAAAGTGTTTGTGACTGAGTTGAGTATATTAGTTACTGTGATTCATGTTAGAAAGAATGTAGGTGCTGAAAATGTTTAAAGATTTGTTAATGACTTCATTTGTTTAATATTGTATGAATTAACGGTAAGTGAACACTGGAGATTGATATTCAACAGCATATTGAGTGGAGAAGTTTTAGCAGGCAGGCAGGCAGGCAGGCAGAAAGAAAATGGAATGACAAATGGTTACAGACATTTTCTTCACAGATGGTAAAAACTATTATAATCTCATGTACACATTTCAATGTGCGACATTCTTACACAAACACACACACACACACACACACACACACTCACAGGGTTGTGTGTGTCATCTAATCATCAACCTGTCACCTAATCAAACCTGAACTCCGTCACTTAAAACCTAATCTAACCAGTAACCCAAACTAACCTAAAACTGCATCATAGAGTTTACTCACACATACCAGCCAATTCTCCATTAAAGATAGTGCTTATAGCAACTATTTAGTCAAACCAACAACAAATGGAGTGTTTCTCCAAAATGAAAATGTTGGGATGCTATTGATCTCGCACAAATTCTATACAAATGCCACATACCTACCGGTAATTAAAGAACCAAAGCAAATCTCTTCTAAGCATAAATGGCCATGGCATAAATTCAAATAATTTAAAAGTAAAAATAATCTAAAATGGCCAATTATTTGATAATATTAATATTAGATAGTCTTAGATATTCTCTCTTAGGCTTCATTTAGTCAACACATGTAAAATCACTGAGTCGTGGAACAAGCAGTTTATATATACATATGTTAGGCTTATAACACCTATCCTACGAGGTCCAACTAGTGACTAACCCTCACTCACTGACCAGGATGCAAGTAACTCACTATTTACTTCTAGGTGAATAGAGGCATTGGGTGAAAGGAAACGCTACCAAAACGCTAAACGCTACCCTGTCCGACCGGGATTCGAACCCTTGATTGTGAGACGAGAAGGAACAAGTCATTCATTTTTGTGTACTCACCTACGTGTGAGTACACACATTGATCCAATTCATGATTTAATGCTAATAATTTAAAAATGTAATAATTTAATTTAATTTATAATTTAATGCACATTAATGCTCGATCCAGCAGGATAGAGTATTAATCTTGGAGTCTGTCCTTTTAGCCGTCGGTTGTTTAAAGCACTGACTTTACCAACTTAACCTAAACCTAAACCTAACGTAACCTATAAACTAAGCTAACCTAAAACTAATTGAAGTTAATGACCGTATTATTTTTAACCTATAGGTATCAAAGGTTTATAAAGGGAGGAACAAGGAACTAGTTAAGGAACAAGTTTAACTTTTATTTAATATAGTTTATTTTTTAAAATAATTTTCTTTAATATAGTTTACATTAATGTTATGAAGGTTTATGAATTTTAAAAAAAGGTTGGTTATATTAGGTTAGGTTAGGTTAGTTTAGGTTGGCTAGGTTGGTTAAACCCTAACTAACAACAGAAAATAAACTTCCCTCCTTCCCTCCCTAGATTTAAACTCATTTAAATTAAGAGTAAAGATCTTAAAGATCTTAACTAAATTTACTCCAATTATATAACTCCAATTATATATATAACTATATATATCTATATTAACTATATAATCTAACTATATATCTAATTATATAAATTATATAATTATATAAAAATAACTCCAATTAAATTGAGTTAAATTAATTTAAATTGATTTAATTGTAATTAATAAAATTGATAATTGAAATTTAATTATACCCCTCCCTCTCTCTATTCCTCCCTCCCTCCCTCTCTTCCTCCCTCCTTTCCGTCCCCCTGTTACCTGTGACACGAACCTATCCGTGTATCTTAGGGATTTTCGTGTATCTTATGTATGTCCGTGTATCTTATCTTATGGGATTTCGTAACCGTATTATGTTTAGGGTTATCCATGGGGTTCTGGGGTCCAGGAAGCCATTTGTGTCCCCTCAAATTGCCTCCCTTATCCTTATCCCCACCCACCTAGGTTCGAATCCCGTATCACACGGATTCACGGATCACACGGAAATGTATCCGTGTGATCAATCTGTGTGACTATCTATGCTTGTCTGTGATACACGGACATGTATCCAAGGATACACGAACACGTGTATCCATGGAGTTCTGGGTCCAGGAAGCCATTTGTGTCGACCCAAATTGCCTCCCTTCTCCCCACCTGAAATCCAGGTGAATTGAAAGACCTGCCCGAGGTCAGTGGATCCAGGTATCCGTCCGTGGGCCCCCGGATTTCAACCCTTCCCCACATTCCAAGGGATCAGTCAATCAATCTTCGGCTATCCAGAGAATCTATCGAAACTGATGCTCCTACAGGAGAGGACATCACAGAAATCTATCTGTGCCCTGTAGTTGCATCCTTTGCGACAGGCTCGAACGCAGGTCTATCCGGATTAGGAACATGTTCTATCCGACTAGGCCACGCTGGAGTTGCCATCTGAATAAAATTTGGCACCTGTATTTATACCTCGGAGCAAACAGGGTTAGTTAGTGTCTTTTTATAAACAATTGCAATGATTGACATGTGAAATTGTGAGTTTGTGTTGACAGTTAGAAAAAATGGCAGGGTTATTCGATGTTGCAGTCAAGTGAAGCAGTGTCATGAATGAATGAATAGAGGAGAATTTAGGCTAACTGACTGATATGTGAATGTTTAAACAGGTGTAATAATTAATATTTACTGGTGTATGTCCAAATGAGGCGAACGGTTTGGCTGGGTAAATTTAGCGTTATCGCCGCTAATTTCTCTGTTTGACACGGAGGAGGAGGGTGGGTAACACTGGGGGTGGAATGGGGGTAGGGATATGGCGGCCACCGTTAGGCGGAGGTTGTTGGTAGTGGGTGTCCAGAGGAGCTACCGTGGGTCATCCTGGGTTGTTGGGGGAGGGGGGTGGGGGAAGGGAGGGTTGGCAGTTAGGTATTTAAACTTAATTTTTTGAGATAGGTTATATATGGTGAGGTGTTTAGGAAGGAATAAGAAAAGTGTTTGTGACTGAGTTGAGTATATTAGTTACTGTGATTCATGTTAGAAAGAATGTAGGTGCTGAAAATGTTTAAAGATTTGTTAATGACTTCATTTGTTTAATATTGTATGAATTAACGGTAAGTGAACACTGGAGATTGATATTCAACAGCATATTGAGTGGAGAAGTTTTAGCAGGCAGGCAGGCAGGCAGGCAGGCAGGCAGGCAGGCAGAAAGAAAATGGAATGACAAATGGTTACAGACATTTTCTTCACAGATGGTAAAAACTATTATAATCACATGTACACATTTCAATGTGCGACATTCTTACACAAACACACACACACACACACACACACATTCACAGGGTTGTGTGTGTCATCTAATCATCAACCTGTCACCTAATCAAACCTGAACTCCGTCACTTAAAACCTAATCTAACCAGTAACCCAAACTAACCTAAAACTGCATCATAGAGTTTACTCACACATATCAGCCAATTCTCCATTAAAGATAGTGCTTATAGCAACTATTTAGTCAAACCAACAACAAATGGAGTGTTTCTCCAAAATGAAAATGTTGGGATGCTATTGATCTCGCACAAATTCTATACAAATGCCACATACCTACCGGTAATTAAAGAACCAAAGCAAATCTCTTCTAAGCATAAATGGCCATGGCATCAATTCAAATAATTTAAAAGTAAAAATAATCTAAAATGGCCAAATATTTGATAATATTAATATTAGATAGTCTTAGATATTCTCTCTTAGGCTTCATTTAGTCAACACATGTAAAATCACTGAGTCGTGGAACAAGCAGTTTATATATACATATGTTAGGCTTATAACACCTATCCTACGAGGTCCAACTAGTGACTAACCCTCACTCACTGACCAGGATGCAAGTAACTCACTATTTACTTCTAGGTGAATAGAGGCATTGGGTGAAAGGAAACGCTACCAAAACGCTAAACGCTACCCTGTCCGACCGGGATTCGAACCCTTGATTGTGAGACGAGAAGGAACAAGTCATTCATTTTTGTGTACTCACCTACGTGTGAGTACACACATTGATCCAATTCATGATTTAATGCTAATAATTTAAAAATGTAATAATTTAATTTAATTTATAATTTAATGCACATTAATGCTCGATCCAGCAGGATAGAGTATTAATCTTGGAGTCTGTCCTTTTAGCCGTCGGTTGTTTAAAGCACTGACTTTACCAACTTAACCTAAACCTAAACCTAACCTAACCTATAAACTAAGCTAACCTAAAACTAATTGAAGTTAATGACCGTATTATTTTTAACCTATAGGTATCAAAGGTTTATAAAGGGAGGAACAAGGAACTAGTTAAGGAACAAGTTTAACTTTTATTTAATATAGTTTATTTTTTAAAATAATTTTCTTTAATATAGTTTACATTAATGTTATGAAGGTTTATGAACTTTAAAAAAAGGTTGGTTATATTAGGTTAGGTTAGGTAAGTTTAGGTAGGCTAGGTTGGTTAAACCCTAACTAACAACAGAAAATAAACTTCCCTCCTTCCCTCCCTAGATTTAAACTCATTTAAATTAAGAGTAAAGATCTTAAAGATCTTAACTAAATTTACTCCAATTATATATATAACTATATATATCTATATTAACTATATAATCTAACTATATATCTAATTATATAAATTATATAATTATATAAAAATAACTCCAATTAAATTGAGTTAAATTAATTCAAATTGATTTAATTGTAATTAATAAAATTGATAATTGAAATTTAATTATACCACTCCCTCTCTCTATTCCTCCCTCCCTCCCTCTCTTCCTCCCTCCTTTCCGTCCCCCTGTTACCTGTGACACGAACCTATCCGTGTATCTTAGGGATTTTCGTGTATCTTATGTATGTCCGTGTATCTTATCTTATGGGATTTCGTAACCGTATTATGTTTAGGGTTATCCATGGGGTTCTGGGGTCCAGGAAGCCGTTTGTGTCCCCTCAAATTGCCTCCCTTATCCTTATCCCCACCCACCTAGGTTCGAATCCCGTATCACACGGATTCACGGATCACACGGAAATGTATCCGTGTGATCAATCCGTGTGACTATCTATGCTTGTCTGTGATACACGGACATGTATCCAAGGATACACGAACACGTGTATCCATGGAGTTCTGGGTCCAGGAAGCCATTTGTGTCGACCCAAATTGCCTCCCTTCTCCCCACCTGAAATCCAGGTGAATTGAAAGACCTGCCCGAGGTCAGTGGATCCAGGTATCCGTCCGTGGGCCCCCGGATTTCAACCCTTCCCCACATTCCAAGGGATCAGTCAATCAATCTTCGGCTATCCAGAGAATCTATCGAAACTGATGCTCCTACAGGAGAGGACATCACAGAAATCTATCTGTGCCCTGTAGTTGCATCCGTTGCGACAGGCTCGAACGCAGGTCTATCCGGATTAGGAACATGTTCTATCCGACTAGGCCACGCTGGAGTTGCCATCTGAATAAAATTTGGCACCTGTATTTATACCTCGGAGCAAACAGGGTTAGTTAGTGTCTTTTTATAAACAATTGCAATGATTGACATGTGAAATTGTGAGTTTGTGTTGACAGTTAGAAAAAATGGCAGGGTTATTCGATGATGTTGCAGTCAAGTGAAGCAGTGTCATGAATGAATGAATAGAGGAGAATTTAGGCTAACTGACTGATATGTGAATGTTTAAACAGGTGTAATAATTAATATTTACTGATGTATGTCCAAATGAGGCGAACGGTTTGGCTGGGTAAATTTAGCGTTATCGCCGCTAATTTCTCTGTTTGACACGGAGGAGGAGGGTGGGTAACACTGGGGGTGGAATGGGGGTAGGGATATGGCGGCCACCGTTAGGCGGAGGTTGTTGGTAGGGGGTGTCCAGAGGTGCTACCGTGGGTCATCCTGGGTTGTTGGGGGGGGGGGTGGGGGAAGGGAGGGTTGGCAGTTAGGTATTTAAACTTAATTTTTTGAGATAGGTTATATATGGTGAGGTGTTTAGGAAGGGAACAGGTTAAGGGTTTGCTATCCCGGAGCTGGCATTGGTGATATTATAAACAACATGAATGATATTATGGCTGGTAATGGGAACAATCCCATTATTTGCATTAGCGTGGGAGGAAATGATGTTGGTCGAGTCAGGAGTGAGGAACTGATTCAGAGGTATAAAACAGCCATAGAGTTAGTTAGGAGCAAGGGAGGAATCCCGATCATATGTGGCATTCTTCCAAGAAAGGGAGTGGGAAATGAATGGATATCGAGGGCACTTGGTGTCAATTGCCGGCTGGAAAGATATTGCAAATCAAATGCAATATCTTTCATAGACAACTGGGAACACTTCTATGGAAGAAATGAAATGTATGCTCGTGATGGGGTGCATCTATCGAGAGCTGGGGTTGTTGCTGTTGCGAACTCGCTAGAAGAAGTGGTTAGAGGTGTTTGTTTGGGTTTAAACTGTTAGTAGATAGAGGTATGGGAATTGATTTGGAGGAAGGAGGTAATAAAAGTATGTGTTTGTGGGAGAAAGGAATTGGCAAAACGATCAGGGAAAGAGAAGGTCCGCAAAATAACAATTCACTTAGGGTATATTACACTAACAGTAGAAGTCTAAGAAATAAAATTAACGAATTAAATGCTCTTGTCTGCACAGAAAAAATAGATATTATTGCACTTACCGAAACGTGGATGAATGTAGAAAATAGAGAACTATTAGCTGAATATCAAATATATGGATTTAAACTATTTCACACAGATAGATATATTAGACGAGGAGGTGGAGTAGCCATATATGTTAGGGACAATTTGAAATGTAGTCTCAAAGAGGGAATCAAAACAGAGCCACACACAGAAACTATTTGGATTGAATTAAACGAAAAAGCTAATAATATTATAATAGGAGTAATATATAGGCCACCAAATTTAGACAGAATGGAAGCAAAGCATCTATGGGATGAAATATCTAGAGCATCTAGATCTAACAGTATTTATGTCATGGGTGACTTTAATTTTAGCGGAATAAACTGGTTGAACAAAACAGGGAATAGTGAAGCAGAAGATTTTCTAGAATTAATTGACGATTGCTTTCTTACGCAACACATTAAGGAACCAACACGGGAAAATAATATTTTAGATTTAGTGTTAACTAACAGGGAAACGCAAATTAATGACATCGAAATAGGGAGTGAGCTAGGGAGCAGTGATCACAAAGAAATCAGATTTAGCATAGAATGGAATAGACCAGTAGGAGAAAATTCTGTTAAAGTGCCAGATTTTCGAAAAGCTGATTTTAATAGCCTAAGAAATTTTTTGGGTCAAATTGATTGGAAAGGCTTGGGTATGGGGTGTGGGCCGGTCTTGGAGCGAGACATGAACCCAGCGATAGGTGACTTAAATGGGGATTTCGATGTGGATTCAATATATAACTTATTTAAGAATATTCTAAACAAAGCACAGGAACGTAGTATACCATACAAATTGAATAGATCGTATACTAATGACCCAAAGTGGATAACAAAGAATTTGAAGAACCTTATAGGTAAAAAGAGAGCTTGGTACAAAAGGATTAAAAATGGGGAGGTCACTTTAGAACAGGAATTCGTACAACTGGTTAGAAATGTTAAAAAAGAGATAAGGAAAGCAAAAAGAAACTATGAAGTTCGCATAGCAGGGCAAGCAAAGACAAATCCTAAAGGGTTTTTTCAGTTATATCGTACTAAGACTAAGGAAAGGATAGGTCCATTAAAAACTGAGACAGGTCAAATAACAGATAGTGATGAAGAGATGAGTAGTATTTTTAATAAATATTTTGTATCTGTATTTACTAAAGAGGAACTTAACAATATGCCTTCAGCCGAACAAGTCTATGTGGGTGGGGACGAGGACAGGTTGACGAGTTTAGCAGTTACCAGGGAGGATGTTCTTAAACAAATAGTAAAACTCAAACCAAACAAATCCCCAGGGCCGGATGAAGTGTTTGCTAGGGTGCTTAAAGAATGCAAAGAGGAGCTTTGTGACCCACTGTCAACCATATTTAATAAATCAATAGAGTCAGGCAGAGTGCCAGAGTTTTGGAAAGTTGCTAATGTGATACCAGTTTTTAAGAAAGGAGATAGATCACTTGCGTCTAACTATCGACCAATTAGCCTAACGTCTATTGTGGGAAAGTTACTCGAATCTATAATAGCAAATAAAATTCGTCTTCATCTTGAAAAACATAAATTAATAATTGAGTCGCAACATGGTTTTATAAATGGCCGTTCGTGTTTAACAAATTTGTTATCTTTTTATTCTAGCATTGTTGAGGCAGTTGATAGTGGTAAGGATTGCGATGTTGTATACCTTGACTTTAGCAAAGCTTTTGATACAGTGCCACATGAAAGACTGATTAAAAAAATAGAGTCTCATGGTATTGGGGGTGCTATATTAAGCTGGATTAGGGCATGGCTATACCAAAGGAAACAGAGAGTTAGTATAAATGGAATCAAGTCAGAGTGGGAAAATGTTGTAAGTGGAGTGCCTCAAGGCTCTGTCCTGGGACCTCTGTTGTTTATAATATATATAAATGATTTAGATTCAGGTTTGAGTAGCAACATTTGCAAATTTGCCGATGATACGAAAATCGGTAGGGAAATTAATTCGGAGGAGGACTCACTATCACTTCAAGTTGATCTAGATAGGGTTTTGAAATGGTCAAAGGATTGGCAGATGCAGTTTAATGCTGATAAATGTAAAGTTCTGAGGTTAGGTAATGATGATAGAGTTACAAGATACGAGCTAGATGGTGTTGTGATTGCGAAGTCGGATTGCGAAAGGGATCTGGGAGTTATGATTAGTAAGAATTTAAAACAAAAGGATCAATGCATAAATGTTCGTAATAAGGCAAATCGGACACTTGGATTTATTAATCGCAGCGTTAGTAACAAGACACCTGGTGTGGTTCTCAAGCTATATCTTGCTCTAGTTAGGCCCCATTTAGATTATGCAGTTCAGTTTTGGTCGCCATATTATAGAATGGATATAAATTCACTTGAACGTGTCCAGCGTAGGATGACTAAGTTAATTCCCCAAATTAGAAATCTTTCATATGAAGAAAGATTAACAAAGCTTAAGTTGCATTCACTGGAAAGGCGAAGAGTTAGGGGTGACATGATAGAGGTTTACAAGTGGATGAATGGACATAACCGGGGGGATATTAATAGGGTATTAAAAGTATCAACACAGGACAGAACACGAAACAATGGATATAAATTGGATAAGTTTAGATTTAGGAAAGACTTGGGTAAATACTGGTTCAGTAACAGGGTTGTTGATTTGTGGAACCAATTGCCGCGTAACATTGTGGAGGTGGGGTCCCTCGATTGTTTCAAGCACGGGTTGGACAAGTATATGAGTGGGATTGGGTGGTTATAGAATAGGAGCTGCCTCGTATGGGCCAATAGGCCTTCTGCAGTTACCTTTGTTCTTATGTTCTTATGTTCTTATGAATAAGAAAAGTGTTTGTGACTGAGTTGAGTATATTAGTTACTGTGATTCATGTTAGAAAGAATGTAGGTGCTGAAAATGTTTAAAGATTTGTTAATGACTTCATTTGTTTAATATTGTATGAATTAACGGTAAGTGAACACTGGAGATTGATATTCAACAGCATATTGAGTGGAGAAGTTTTAGCAGGCAGGCAGGCAGGCAGGCAGGCAGGCAGGCAGGCAGGCAGAAAGAAAATGGAATGACAAATGGTTACAGACATTTTCTTCACAGATGGTAAAAACTATTATAATCACATGTACACATTTCAATGTGCGACATTCTTACACAAACACACACACACACACACACACACACTCACAGGGTTGTGTGTGTCATCTAATCATCAACCTGTCACCTAATCAAACCTGAACTCCGTCACTTAAAACCTAATCTAACCAGTAACCCAAACTAACCTAAAACTGCATCATAGAGTTTACTCACACATACCAGCCAATTCTCCATTAAAGATAGTGCTTATAGCAACTATTTAGTCAAACCAACAACAAATGGAGTGTTTCTCCAAAATGAAAATGTTGGGATGCTATTGATCTCGCACAAATTCTATACAAATGCCACATACCTACCGGTAATTAAAGAACCAAAGCAAATCTCTTCTAAGCATAAATGGCCATGGCATAAATTCAAATAATTTAAAAGTAAAAATAATCTAAAATGGCCAAATATTTGATAATATTAATATTAGATAGTCTTAGATATTCTCTCTTAGGCTTCATTTAGTCAACACATGTAAAATCACTGAGTCGTGGAACAAGCAGTTTATATATACATATGTTAGGCTTATAACACCTATCCTACGAGGTCCAACTAGTGACTAACCCTCACTCACTGACCAGGATGCAAGTAACTCACTATTTACTTCTAGGTGAATAGAGGCATTGGGTGAAAGGAAACGCTACCAAAACGCTAAACGCTACCCTGTCCGACCGGGATTCGAACCCTTGATTGTGAGACGAGAAGGAACAAGTCATTCATTTTTGTGTACTCACCTACGTGTGAGTACACACATTGATCCAATTCATGATTTAATGCTAATAATTTAAAAATGTAATAATTTAATTTAATTTATAATTTAATGCACATTAATGCTCGATCCAGCAGGATAGAGTATTAATCTTGGAGTCTGTCCTTTTAGCCGTCGGTTGTTTAAAGCACTGACTTTACCAACTTAACCTAAACCTAAACCTAACGTAACCTATAAACTAAGCTAACCTAAAACTAATTGAAGTTAATGACCGTATTATTTTTAACCTATAGGTATCAAAGGTTTATAAAGGGAGGAACAAGGAACTAGTTAAGGAACAAGTTTAACTTTTATTTAATATAGTTTATTTTTTAAAATAATTTTCTTTAATATAGTTTACATTAATGTTATGAAGGTTTATGAATTTTAAAAAAAGGTTGGTTATATTAGGTTAGGTTAGGTTAGTTTAGGTTGGCTAGGTTGGTTAAACCCTAACTAACAACAGAAAATAAACTTCCCTCCTTCCCTCCCTAGATTTAAACTCATTTAAATTAAGAGTAAAGATCTTAAAGATCTTAACTAAATTTACTCCAATTATATAACTCCAATTATATATATAACTATATATATCTATATTAACTATATAATCTAACTATATATCTAATTATATAAATTATATAATTATATAAAAATAACTCCAATTAAATTGAGTTAAATTAATTTAAATTGATTTAATTGTAATTAATAAAATTGATAATTGAAATTTAATTATACCCCTCCCTCTCTCTATTCCTCCCTCCCTCCCTCTCTTCCTCCCTCCTTTCCGTCCCCCTGTTACCTGTGACACGAACCTATCCGTGTATCTTAGGGATTTTCGTGTATCTTATGTATGTCCGTGTATCTTATCTTATGGGATTTCGTAACCGTATTATGTTTAGGGTTATCCATGGGGTTCTGGGGTCCAGGAAGCCATTTGTGTCCCCTCAAATTGCCTCCCTTATCCTTATCCCCACCCACCTAGGTTCGAATCCCGTATCACACGGATTCACGGATCACACGGAAATGTATCCGTGTGATCAATCCGTGTGACTATCTATGCTTGTCTGTGATACACGGACATGTATCCAAGGATACACGAACACGTGTATCCATGGAGTTCTGGGTCCAGGAAGCCATTTGTGTCGACCCAAATTGCCTCCCTTCTCCCCACCTGAAATCCAGGTGAATTGAAAGACCTGCCCGAGGTCAGTGGATCCAGGTATCCGTCCGTGGGCCCCCGGATTTCAACCCTTCCCCACATTCCAAGGGATCAGTCAATCAATCTTCGGCTATCCAGAGAATCTATCGAAACTGATGCTCCTACAGGAGAGGACATCACAGAAATCTATCTGTGCCCTGTAGTTGCATCCGTTGCGACAGGCTCGAACGCAGGTCTATCCGGATTAGGAACATGTTCTATCCGACTAGGCCACGCTGGAGTTGCCATCTGAATAAAATTTGGCACCTGTATTTATACCTCGGAGCAAACAGGGTTAGTTAGTGTCTTTTTATAAACAATTGCAATGATTGACATGTGAAATTGTGAGTTTGTGTTGACAGTTAGAAAAAATGGCAGGGTTATTCGATGTTGCAGTCAAGTGAAGCAGTGTCATGAATGAATGAATAGAGGAGAATTTAGGCTAACTGACTGATATGTGAATGTTTAAACAGGTGTAATAATTAATATTTACTGGTGTATGTCCAAATGAGGCGAACGGTTTGGCTGGGTAAATTTAGCGTTATCGCCGCTAATTTCTCTGTTTGACACGGAGGAGGAGGGTGGGTAACACTGAGGGTGGAATGGGGGTAGGGATATGGCGGCCACCGTTAGGCGGAGGTTGTTGGTAGGGGGTGTCCAGAGGAGCTACCGTGGGTCATCCTGGGTTGTTGGGGGGGGTGGGGGAAGGGAGGGTTGGCAGTTAGGTATTTAAACTTAATTTTTTGAGATAGGTTATATATGGTGAGGTGTTTAGGAAGGAATAAGAAAAGTGTTTGTGACTGAGTTGAGTATATTAGTTACTGTGATTCATGTTAGAAAGAATGTAGGTGCTGAAAATGTTTAAAGATTTGTTAATGACTTCATTTGTTTAATATTGTATGAATTAACGGTAAGTGAACACTGGAGATTGATATTCAACAGCATATTGAGTGGAGAAGTTTTAGCAGGCAGGCAGGCAGGCAGGCAGGCAGGCAGGCAGGCAGGCAGGCAGGCAGAAAGAAAATGGAATGACAAATGGTTACAGACATTTTCTTCACAGATGGTAAAAACTATTATAATCACATGTACACATTTCAATGTGCGACATTCTTACACAAACACACACACACACACACACACACACACACACTCACAGGGTTGTGTGTGTCATCTAATCATCAACCTGTCACCTAATCAAACCTGAACTCCGTCACTTAAAACCTAATCTAACCAGTAACCCAAACTAACCTAAAACTGCATCATAGAGTTTACTCACACATACCAGCCAATTCTCCATTAAAGATAGTGCTTATAGCAACTATTTAGTCAAACCAACAACAAATGGAGTGTTTCTCCAAAATGAAAATGTTGGGATGCTATTGATCTCGCACAAATTCTATACAAATGCCACATACCTACCGGTAATTAAAGAACCAAAGCAAATCTCTTCTAAGCATAAATGGCCATGGCATCAATTCAAATAATTTAAAAGTAAAAATAATCTAAAATGGCCAAATATTTGATAATATTAATATTAGATAGTCTTAGATATTCTCTCTTAGGCTTCATTTAGTCAACACATGTAAAATCACTGAGTCGTGGAACAAGCAGTTTATATATACATATGTTAGGCTTATAACACCTATCCTACGAGGTCCAACTAGTGACTAACCCTCACTCACTGACCAGGATGCAAGTAACTCACTATTTACTTCTAGGTGAATAGAGGCATTGGGTGAAAGGAAACGCTACCAAAATGCTAAACGCTACCCTGTCCGACCGGGATTCGAACCCTTGATTGTGAGACGAGAAGGAACAAGTCATTCATTTTTGTGTACTCACCTACGTGTGAGTACACACATTGATCCAATTCATGATTTAATGCTAATAATTTAAAAATGTAATAATTTAATTTAATTTATAATTTAATGCACATTAATGCTCGATCCAGCAGGATAGAGTATTAATCTTGGAGTCTGTCCTTTTAGCCGTCGGTTGTTTAAAGCACTGACTTTACCAACTTAACCTAAACCTAAACCTAACGTAACCTATAAACTAAGCTAACCTAAAACTAATTGAAGTTAATGACCGTATTATTTTAACCTATAGGTATCAAAGGTTTATAAAGGGAGGAACAAGGAACTAGTTAAGGAACAAGTTTAACTTTTATTTAATATAGTTTATTTTTTAAAATAATTTTCTTTAATATAGTTTACATTAATGTTATGAAGGTTTATGAATTTTAAAAAAGGTTGGTTATATTAGGTTAGGTTAGGTTAGTTTAGGTTGGCTAGGTTGGTTAAACCCTAACTAACAACAGAAAATAAACTTCCCTCCTTCCCTCCCTAGATTTAAACTCATTTAAATTAAGAGTAAAGATCTTAAAGATCTTAACTAAATTTACTCCAATTATATAACTCCAATTATATATATAACTATATATATCTATATTAACTATATAATCTAACTATATATCTAATTATATAAATTATATAATTATATAAAAATAACTCCAATTAAATTGAGTTAAATTAATTTAAATTGATTTAATTGTAATTAATAAAATTGATAATTGAAATTTAATCTCCCTCTCCCTCCCTCTCTCTATTCCTCCCTCCCTCCCTCTCTTCCTCCCTCCTTTCCGTCCCCCTGTTACCTGTGACACGAACCTATCCGTGTATCTTAGGGATTTTCGTGTATCTTATGTATGTCCGTGTATCTTATCTTATGGGATTTCGTAACCGTATTATGTTTAGGGTTATCCATGGGGTTCTGGGGTCCAGGAAGTCATTTGTGTCCCCTCAAATTGCCTCCCTTATCCTTATCCCCACCCACCTAGGTTCGAATCCCGTATCACACGGATTCACGGATCACACGGAAATGTATCCGTGTGATCAATCCGTGTGACTATCTATGCTTGTCTGTGATACACGGACATGTATCCAAGGATACACGAACACGTGTATCCATGGAGTTCTGGGTCCAGGAAGCCATTTGTGTCGACCCAAATTGCCTCCCTTCTCCCCACCTGAAATCCAGGTGAATTGAAAGACCTGCCCGAGGTCAGTGGATCCAGGTATCCGTCCGTGGGCCCCCGGATTTCAACCCTTCCCCACATTCCAAGGGATCAGTCAATCAATCTTCGGCTATCCAGAGAATCTATCGAAACTGATGCTCCTACAGGAGAGGACATCACAGAAATCTATCTGTGCCCTGTAGTTGCATCCGTTGCGACAGGCTCGAACGCAGGTCTATCCGGATTAGGAACATGTTCTATCCGACTAGGCCACGCTGGAGTTGCCATCTGAATAAAATTTGGCACCTGTATTTATACCTCGGAGCAAACAGGGTTAGTTAGTGTCTTTTTATAAACAATTGCAATGATTGACATGTGAAATTGTGAGTTTGTGTTGACAGTTAGAAAAAATGGCAGGGTTATTCGATGTTGCAGTCAAGTGAAGCAGTGTCATGAATGAATGAATAGAGGAGAATTTAGGCTAACTGACTGATATGTGAATGTTTAAACAGGTGTAATAATTAATATTTACTGGTGTATGTCCAAATGAGGCGAACGGTTTGGCTGGGTAAATTTAGCGTTATCGCCGCTAATTTCTCTGTTTGACACGGAGGAGGAGGGTGGGTAACACTGGGGGTGGAATGGGGGTAGGGATATGGCGGCCACCGTTAGGCGGAGGTTGTTGGTAGTGGGTGTCCAGAGGAGCTACCGTGGGTCATCCTGGGTTGTTGGGGGGGGTGGGGGGGTGGGGGAAGGGAGGGTTGGCAGTTAGGTATTTAAACTTAATTTTTTGAGATAGGTTATATATGGTGAGGTGTTTAGGAAGGAATAAGAAAAGTGTTTGTGACTGAGTTGAGTATATTAGTTACTGTGATTCATGTTAGAAAGAATGTAGGTGCTGAAAATGTTTAAAGATTTGTTAATGACTTCATTTGTTTAATATTGTATGAATTAACGGTAAGTGAACACTGGAGATTGATATTCAACAGCATATTGAGTGGAGAAGTTTTAGCAGGCAGGCAGGCAGGCAGGCAGGCAGGCAGGCAGGCAGGCAGGCAGGCAGAAAGAAAATGGAATGACAAATGGTTACAGACATTTTCTTCACAGATGGTAAAAACTATTATAATCACATGTACACATTTCAATGTGCGACATTCTTACACAAACACACACACACACACACACACACACACACTCACAGGGTTGTGTGTGTCATCTAATCATCAACCTGTCACCTAATCAAACCTGAACTCCGTCACTTAAAACCTAATCTAACCAGTAACCCAAACTAACCTAAAACTGCATCATAGAGTTTACTCACACATACCAGCCAATTCTCCATTAAAGATAGTGCTTATAGCAACTATTTAGTCAAACCAACAACAAATGGAGTGTTTCTCCAAAATGAAAATGTTGGGATGCTATTGATCTCGCACAAATTCTATACAAATGCCACATACCTACCGGTAATTAAAGAACCAAAGCAAATCTCTTCTAAGCATAAATGGCCATGGCATAAATTCAAATAATTTAAAAGTAAAAATAATCTAAAATGGCCAAATATTTGATAATATTAATATTAGATAGTCTTAGATATTCTCTCTTAGGCTTCATTTAGTCAACACATGTAAAATCACTGAGTCGTGGAACAAGCAGTTTATATATACATATGTTAGGCTTATAACACCTATCCTACGAGGTCCAACTAGTGACTAACCCTCACTCACTGACCAGGATGCAAGTAACTCACTATTTACTTCTAGGTGAATAGAGGCATTGGGTGAAAGGAAACGCTACCAAAACGCTAAACGCTACCCTGTCCGACCGGGATTCGAACCCTTGATTGTGAGACGAGAAGGAACAAGTCATTCATTTTTGTGTACTCACCTACGTGTGAGTACACACATTGATCCAATTCATGATTTAATGCTAATAATTTAAAAATGTAATAATTTAATTTAATTTATAATTTAATGCACATTAATGCTCGATCCAGCAGGATAGAGTATTAATCTTGGAGTCTGTCCTTTTAGCCGTCGGTTGTTTAAAGCACTGACTTTACCAACTTAACCTAAACCTAAACCTAACGTAACCTATAAACTAAGCTAACCTAAAACTAATTGAAGTTAATGACCGTATTATTTTTAACCTATAGGTATCAAAGGTTTATAAAGGGAGGAACAAGGAACTAGTTAAGGAACAAGTTTAACTTTTATTTAATATAGTTTATTTTTTAAAATAATTTTCTTTAATATAGTTTACATTAATGTTATGAAGGTTTATGAATTTTAAAAAAAGGTTGGTTATATTAGGTTAGGTTAGGTTAGTTTAGGTTGGCTAGGTTGGTTAAACCCTAACTAACAACAGAAAATAAACTTCCCTCCTTCCCTCCCTAGATTTAAACTCATTTAAATTAAGAGTAAAGATCTTAAAGATCTTAACTAAATTTACTCCAATTATATAACTCCAATTATATATATAACTATATATATCTATATTAACTATATAATCTAACTATATATCTAATTATATAAATTATATAATTATATAAAAATAACTCCAATTAAATTGAGTTAAATTAATTTAAATTGATTTAATTGTAATTAATAAAATTGATAATTGAAATTTAATTATACCCCTCCCTCTCTCTATTCCTCCCTCCCTCCCTCTCTTCCTCCCTCCTTTCCGTCCCCCTGTTACCTGTGACACGAACCTATCCGTGTATCTTAGGGATTTTCGTGTATCTTATGTATGTCCGTGTATCTTATCTTATGGGATTTCGTAACCGTATTATGTTTAGGGTTATCCATGGGGTTCTGGGGTCCAGGAAGTCATTTGTGTCCCCTCAAATTGCCTCCCTTATCCTTATCCCCACCCACCTAGGTTCGAATCCCGTATCACACGGATTCACGGATCACACGGAAATGTATCCGTGTGATCAATCCGTGTGACTATCTATGCTTGTCTGTGATACACGGACATGTATCCAAGGATACACGAACACGTGTATCCATGGAGTTCTGGGTCCAGGAAGCCATTTGTGTCGACCCAAATTGCCTCCCTTCTCCCCACCTGAAATCCAGGTGAATTGAAAGACCTGCCCGAGGTCAGTGGATCCAGGTATCCGTCCGTGGGCCCCCGGATTTCAACCCTTCCCCACATTCCAAGGGATCAGTCAATCAATCTTCGGCTATCCAGAGAATCTATCGAAACTGATGCTCCTACAGGAGAGGACATCACAGAAATCTATCTGTGCCCTGTAGTTGCATCCGTTGCGACAGGCTCGAACGCAGGTCTATCCGGATTAGGAACATGTTCTATCCGACTAGGCCACGCTGGAGTTGCCATCTGAATAAAATTTGGCACCTGTATTTATACCTCGGAGCAAACAGGGTTAGTTAGTGTCTTTTTATAAACAATTGCAATGATTGACATGTGAAATTGTGAGTTTGTGTTGACAGTTAGAAAAAATGGCAGGGTTATTCGATGTTGCAGTCAAGTGAAGCAGTGTCATGAATGAATGAATAGAGGAGAATTTAGGCTAACTGACTGATATGTGAATGTTTAAACAGGTGTAATAATTAATATTTACTGGTGTATGTCCAAATGAGGCGAACGGTTTGGCTGGGTAAATTTAGCGTTATCGCCGCTAATTTCTCTGTTTGACACGGAGGAGGAGGGTGGGTAACACTGGGGGTGGAATGGGGGTAGGGATATGGCGGCCACCGTTAGGCGGAGGTTGTTGGTAGTGGGTGTCCAGAGGAGCTACCGTGGGTCATCCTGGGTTGTTGGGGGAGGGGGGTGGGGGAAGGGAGGGTTGGCAGTTAGGTATTTAAACTTAATTTTTTGAGATAGGTTATATATGGTGAGGCGTTTAGGAAGGAATAAGAAAAGTGTTTGTGACTGAGTTGAGTATATTAGTTACTGTGATTCATGTTAGAAAGAATGTAGGTGCTGAAAATGTTTAAAGATTTGTTAATGACTTCATTTGTTTAATATTGTATGAATTAACGGTAAGTGAACACTGGAGATTGATATTCAACAGCATATTGAGTGGAGAAGTTTTAGCAGGCAGGCAGGCAGGCAGGCAGGCAGGCAGGCAGGCAGGCAGAAAGAAAATGGAATGACAAATGGTTACAGACATTTTCTTCACAGATGGTAAAAACTATTATAATCACATGTACACATTTCAATGTGCGACATTCTTACACAAACACACACACACACACACACACACATTCACAGGGTTGTGTGTGTCATCTAATCATCAACCTGTCACCTAATCAAACCTGAACTCCGTCACTTAAAACCTAATCTAACCAGTAACCCAAACTAACCTAAACTGCATCATAGAGTTTACTCACACATACCAGCCAATTCTCCATTAAAGATAGTGCTTATAGCAACTATTTAGTCAAACCAACAACAAATGGAGTGTTTCTCCAAATGAAAATGTTGGATGCTATTGATCTCGCACAAATTCTATACAAATGCCACATACCTACCGGTAATTAAAGAACCAAAGCAAATCTCTTCTAAGCATAAATGGCCATGGCATCAATTCAAATAATTTAAAAGTAAAAATAATCTAAAATGGCCAAATATTTGATAATATTAATATTAGATAGTCTTAGATATTCTCTCTTAGGCTTCATTTAGTCAACACATGTAAAATCACTGAGTCGTGGAACAAGCAGTTTATATATACATATGTTAGGCTTATAACACCTATCCTACGAGGTCCAACTAGTGACTAACCCTCACTCACTGACCAGGATGCAAGTAACTCACTATTTACTTCTAGGTGAATAGAGGCATTGGGTGAAAGGAAACGCTACCAAAATGCTAAACGCTACCCTGTCCGACCGGGATTCGAACCCTTGATTGTGAGACGAGAAGGAACAAGTCATTCATTTTTGTGTACTCACCTACGTGTGAGTACACACATTGATCCAATTCATGATTTAATGCTAATAATTTAAAAATGTAATAATTTAATTTAATTTATAATTTAATGCACATTAATGCTCGATCCAGCAGGATAGAGTATTAATCTTGGAGTCTGTCCTTTTAGCCGTCGGTTGTTTAAAGCACTGACTTTACCAACTTAACCTAAACCTAAACCTAACGTAACCTATAAACTAAGCTAACCTAAAACTAATTGAAGTTAATGACCGTATTATTTTTAACCTATAGGTATCAAAGGTTTATAAAGGGAGGAACAAGGAACTAGTTAAGGAACAAGTTTAACTTTTATTTAATATAGTTTATTTTTTAAATAATTTTCTTAATATAGTTTACATTAATGTTATGAAGGTTTATGAATTTTAAAAAAAGGTTGGTTATATTAGGTTAGGTTAGGTTAGTTTAGGTTGGCTAGGTTGGTTAAACCCTAACTAACAACAGAAAATAAACTTCCCTCCTTCCCTCCCTAGATTTAAACTCATTTAAATTAAGAGTAAAGATCTAAAGATCTTAACTAAATTTACTCCAATTATATAACTCCAATTATATATATAACTATATATATCTATATTAACTATATAATCTAACTATATATCTAATTATATAAATTATATAATTATATAAAAATAACTCCAATTAAATTGAGTTAAATTAATTTAAATGCATTTAATTGTAATTAATAAAATTGATAATTGAAATTTAATTATACCCCTCCCTCTCTCTATTCCTCCCTCCCTCCCTCTCTTCCTCCCTCCTTTCCGTCCCCCTGTTACCTGTGACACGAACCTATCCGTGTATCTTAGGGATTTTCGTGTATCTTATGTATGTCCGTGTATCTTATCTTATGGATTTCGTAACCGTATTATGTTTAGGGTTATCCATGGGGTTCTGGGGTCCAGGAAGTCATTTGTGTCCCCTCAAATTGCCTCCCTTATCCTTATCCCCACCCACCTAGGTTCGAATCCCGTATCACACGGATTCACGGATCACACGGAAATGTATCCGTGTGATCAATCCGTGTGACTATCTATGCTTGTCTGTGATACACGGACATGTATCCAAGGATACACGAACACGTGTATCCATGGAGTTCTGGGTCCAGGAAGCCATTTGTGTCGACCCAAATTGCCTCCCTTCTCCCCACCTGAAATCCAGGTGAATTGAAAGACCTGCCCGAGGTCAGTGGATCCAGGTATCCGTCCGTGGGCCCCCGGATTTCAACCCTTCCCCACATTCCAAGGGATCAGTCAATCAATCTTCGGCTATCCAGAGAATCTATCGAAACTGATGCTCCTACAGGAGAGGACATCACAGAAATCTATCTGTGCCCTGTAGTTGCATCCGTTGCGACAGGCTCGAACGCAGGTCTATCCGGATTAGGAACATGTTCTATCCGACTAGGCCACGCTGGAGTTGCCATCTGAATAAAATTTGGCACCTGTATTTATACCTCGGAGCAAACAGGGTTAGTTAGTGTCTTTTTATAAACAATTGCAATGATTGACATGTGAAATTGTGAGTTTGTGTTGACAGTTAGAAAAAATGGCAGGGTTATTCGATGTTGCAGTCAAGTGAAGCAGTGTCATGAATGAATGAATAGAGGAGAATTTAGGCTAACTGACTGATATGTGAATGTTTAAACAGGTGTAATAATTAATATTTACTGGTGTATGTCCAAATGAGGCGAACGGTTTTGGCTGGGTAAATTTAGCGTTATCGCCGCTAATTTCTCTGTTTGACACGGAGGAGGAGGGTGGGTAACACTGGGGGTGGAATGGGGGTAGGGATATGGCGGCCACCGTTAGGCGGAGGTTGTTGGTAGTGGGTGTCCAGAGGAGCTACCGTGGGTCATCCTGGGTTGTTGGGGGAGGGGGGTGGGGGAAGGGAGGGTTGGCAGTTAGGTATTTAAACTTAATTTTTTGAGATAGGTTATATATGGTGAGGCGTTTAGAAGGAATAAGAAAAGTGTTTGTGACTGAGTTGAGTATATTAGTTACTGTGATTCATGTTAGAAAGAATGTAGGTGCTGAAAATGTTTAAAGATTTGTTAATGACTTCATTTGTTTAATATTGTATGAATTAACGGTAAGTGAACACTGGAGATTGATATTCAACAGCATATTGAGTGGAGAAGTTTTAGCAGGCAGGCAGGCAGGCAGGCAGGCAGGCAGGCAGGCAGGCAGAAAGAAAATGGAATGACAAATGGTTACAGACATTTTCTTCACAGATGGTAAAACTATTATAATCACATGTACACATTTCAATGTGCGACATTCTTACACAAACACACACACACACACACACACATTCACAGGGTTGTGTGTGTCATCTAATCATCAACCTGTCACCTAATCAAACCTGAACTCCGTCACTTAAAACCTAATCTAACCAGTAACCCAAACTAACCTAAAACTGCATCATAGAGTTTACTCACACATACCAGCCAATTCTCCATTAAAGATAGTGCTTATAGCAACTATTTAGTCAAACCAACAACAAATGGAGTGTTTCTCCAAAATGAAAATGTTGGGATGCTATTGATCTCGCACAAATTCTATACAAATGCCACATACCTACCGGTAATTAAAGAACCAAAGCAAATCTCTTCTAAGCATAAATGGCCATGGCATCAATTCAAATAATTTAAAAGTAAAAATAATCTAAAATGGCCAAATATTTGATAATATTAATATTAGATAGTTCTTAGATATTCTCTCTTAGGCTTCATTTAGTCAACACATGTAAAAATCACTGAGTCGTGGAACAAGCAGTTTATATATACATATGTTAGGCTTATAACACCTATCCTACGAGGTCAACTAGTGACTAACCCTCACTCACTGACAGGATGCAAGTAACTCACTATTTACTTCTAGGTGAATAGAGGCATTGGGTGAAAGGAAACGCTACCAAAATGCTAAACGCTACCCTGTCCGACCGGGATTCGAACCCTTGATTGTGAGACGAGAAGGAACAAGTCATTCATTTTTGTGTACTCACCTACGTGTGAGTACACACATTGATCCAATTCATGATTTAATGCTAATAATTTAAAAATGTAATAATTTAATTTAATTTATAATTTAATGCACATTAATGCTCGATCCAGCAGGATAGAGTATTAATCTTGGAGTCTGTCCTTTAGCCGTCGGTTGTTTAAAGCACTGACTTTACCAACTTAACCTAAACCTAAACCTAACGTAACCTATAAACTAAGCTAACCTAAAACTAATTGAAGTTAATGACCGTATTATTTTTAACCTATAGGTATCAAAGGTTTATAAAGGGAGGAACAAGGAACTAGTTAAGGAACAAGTTTAACTTTTATTTAATATAGTTTATTTTTAAAATAATTTTCTTTAATATAGTTTACATTAATGTTATGAAGGTTTATGAACTTTTAAAAAAGGTTGGTTATATTAGGTTAGGTTAGGTTAGTTTAGGTTGGCTAGGTTGGTTAAACCCTAACTAACAACAGAAAATAAACTTCCCTCCTTCCCTCCCTAGATTTAAACTCATTTAAATTAAGAGTAAAGATCTTAAAGATCTTAACTAAATTTACTCCAATTATATAACTCCAATTATATATATAACTATATATATCTATATTAACTATATAATCTAACTATATATCTAATTATATAAATTATATAATTATATAAAAATAACTCCAATTAAATTGAGTTAAATTAATTTAAATTGATTTAATTGTAATTAATAAAATTGATAATTGAAATTTAATTATACCCCTCCCTCTCTCTATTCCTCCCTCCCTCCCTCTCTTCCTCCCTCCTTTCCGTCCCCCTGTTACCTGTGACACGAACCTATCCGTGTATCTTAGGGATTTTCGTGTATCTATGTATGTCCGTGTATCTTATCTTATGGGATTTCGTAACCGTATTATGTTTAGGGTTATCCATGGGGTTCTGGGGTCCAGGAAGTCATTTGTGTCCCCTCAAATTGCCTCCCTTATCCTTATCCCCACCCACCCTAGGTTCGAATCCCGTATCACACGGATTCACGGATCACACGGAAATGTATCCGTGTGATCAATCCGTGTGACTATCTATGCTTGTCTGTGGATACACGGACATGTATCCAAGGATACACGAACACGTGTATCCATGGAGTTCTGGGTCCAGGAAGCCATTTGTGTCGACCCAAATTGCCTCCCTTCTCCCCACCTGAAATCCAGGTGAATTGAAAGACCTGCCCGAGGTCAGTGGATCCAGGTATCCGTCCGTGGGCCCCCGGATTTCAACCCTTCCCACATTCCAAGGGATCAGTCAATCAATCTTCGGCTATCCAGAGAATCTATCGAAACCTGATGCTCCTACAGGAGAGGACATCACAGAAATCTATCTGTGCCCTGTAGTTGCATCCGTTGCGACAGGCTCGAACGCAGGTCTATCCGGATTAGGGAACATGTTCTATCCGACTAGGCCACGCTGGAGTTGCCATCTGAATAAAATTTGGCACCTGTATTTATACCTCGGAGCAACAGGGGTTAGTTAGTGTCTTTTTATAAACAATTGCAATGATTGACATGTGAAATTGTGAGTTTGTGTTGACAGTTAGAAAAAATGGCAGGGTTATTCGATGATGTTGCAGTCAAGTGAAGCAGTGTCATGAATGAATGAATAGAGGAGAATTTAGGCTAACTGACTGATATGTGAATGTTTAAACAGGTGTAATAATTAATATTTACTGGTGTATGTCCAAATGAGGCGAACGGTTTGGCTGGGTAAATTTAGCGTTATCGCCGCTAATTTCTCTGTTTGACACGGAGGAGGAGGGTGGGTAACACTGGGGGTGGAATGGGGGTAGGGATATGGCGGCCACCGTTAGGCGGAGGTTGTTGGTAGGGGGTGTCCAGAGGAGCTACCGTGGGTCATCCTGGGTTGTTGGGGGGGGGGGTGGGGGAAGGGAGGGTTGGCAGTTAGGTATTTAAACTTAATTTTTTGAGATAGGTTATATATGGTGAGGTGTTTAGGAAGGAATAAGAAAAGTGTTTGTGACTGAGTTGAGTATATTAGTTACTGTGATTCATGTTAGAAAGAATGTAGGTGCTGAAAATGTTTAAAGATTTGTTAATGACTTCATTTGTTTAATATTGTATGAATTAACGGTAAGTGAACACTGGAGATTGATATTCAACAGCATATTGAGTGGAGAAGTTTTAGCAGGCAGGCAGGCAGGCAGGCAGGCAGGCAGGCAGGCAGGCAGGCAGAAAGAAAATGGAATGACAAATGGTTACAGACATTTTCTTCACAGATGGTAAAAACTATTATAATCACATGTACACATTTCAATGTGCGACATTCTTACACAAACACACACACACACACACACACATTCACAGGGTTGTGTGTGTCATCTAATCATCAACCTGTCACCTAATCAAACCTGAACTCCGTCACTTAAAACCTAATCTAACCAGTAACCCAAACTAACCTAAAACTGCATCATAGAGTTTACTCACACATACCAGCCAATTCTCCATTAAAGATAGTGCTTATAGCAACTATTTAGTCAAACCAACAACAAATGGAGTGTTTCTCCAAAATGAAAATGTTGGGATGCTATTGATCTCGCACAAATTCTATACAAATGCCACATACCTACCGGTAATTAAAGAACCAAAGCAAATCTCTTCTAAGCATAAATGGCCATGGCATCAATTCAAATAATTTAAAAGTAAAAATAATCTAAAATGGCCAAATATTTGATAATATTAATATTAGATAGTCTTAGATATTCTCTCTTAGGCTTCATTTAGTCAACACATGTAAAATCACTGAGTCGTGGAACAAGCAGTTTATATATACATATGTTAGGCTTATAACACCTATCCTACGAGGTCCAACTAGTGACTAACCCTCACTCACTGACCAGGATGCAAGTAACTCACTATTTACTTCTAGGTGAATAGAGGCATTGGGTGAAAGGAAACGCTACCAAAACGCTAAACGCTACCCTGTCCGACCGGGATTCGAACCCTTGATTGTGAGACGAGAAGGAACAAGTCATTCATTTTTGTGTACTCACCTACGTGTGAGTACACACATTGATCCAATTCATGATTTAATGCTAATAATTTAAAAATGTAATAATTTAATTTAATTTATAATTTAATGCACATTAATGCTCGATCCAGCAGGATAGAGTATTAATCTTGGAGTCTGTCCTTTTAGCCGTCGGTTGTTTAAAGCACTGACTTTACCAACTTAACCTAAACCTAAACCTAACGTAACCTATAAACTAAGCTAACCTAAAACTAATTGAAGTTAATGACCGTATTATTTTTAACCTATAGGTATCAAAGGTTTATAAAGGGAGGAACAAGGAACTAGTTAAGGAACAAGTTTAACTTTTATTTAATATAGTTTATTTTTTAAAATAATTTTCTTTAATATAGTTTACATTAATGTTATGAAGGTTTATGAACTTTAAAAAAAGGTTGGTTATATTAGGTTAGGTTAGGTTAGTTTAGGTTGGCTAGGTTGGTTAAACCCTAACTAACAACAGAAAATAACTTCCCTCCTTCCCTCCCTAGATTTAAACTCATTTAAATTAAGAGTAAAGATCTTAAAGATCTTAACTAAATTTACTCCAATTATATAACTCCAATTATATATATAACTATATATATCTATATTAACTATATAATCTAACTATATATCTAATTATATAAATTATATAATTATATAAAAATAACTCCAATTAAATTGAGTTAAATTAATTTAAATGATTTAATTGTAATTAATAAAATTGATAATTGAAATTTAATTATACCCCTCCCTCTCTCTATTCCTCCCTCCCTCCCTCTCTTCCTCCCTCCTTTCCGTCCCCCTGTTACCTGTGACACGAACCTATCCGTGTATCTTAGGGATTTTCGTGTATCTTATGTATGTCCGTGTATCTTATCTTATGGGATTTCGTAACCGTATTATGTTTAGGGTTATCCATGGGGTTCTGGGGTCCAGGAAGCCATTTGTGTCCCCTCAAATTGCCTCCCTTATCCTTATCCCCACCCACCTAGGTTCGAATCCCGTATCACACGGATTCACGGATCACACGGAAATGTATCCGTGTGATCAATCCGTGTGACTATCTATGCTTGTCTGTGATACACGGACATGTATCCAAGGATACACGAACACGTGTATCCATGGAGTTCTGGGTCCAGGAAGCCATTTGTGTCGACCCAAATTGCCTCCCTTCTCCCCACCTGAAATCCAGGTGAATTGAAAGACCTGCCCGAGGTCAGTGGATCCAGGTATCCGTCCGTGGGCCCCCGGATTTCAACCCTTCCCCACATTCCAAGGGATCAGTCAATCAATCTTCGGCTATCCAGAGAATCTATCGAAACTGATGCTCCTACAGGAGAGGACATCACAGAAATCTATCTGTGCCCTGTAGTTGCATCCGTTGCGACAGGCTCGAACGCAGGTCTATCCGGATTAGGAACATGTTCTATCCGACTAGGCCACGCTGGAGTTGCCATCTGAATAAAATTTGGCACCTGTATTTATACCTCGGAGCAAACAGGGTTAGTTAGTGTCTTTTTATAAACAATTGCAATGATTGACATGTGAAATTGTGAGTTTGTGTTGACAGTTAGAAAAAATGGCAGGGTTATTCGATGATGTTGCAGTCAAGTGAAGCAGTGTCATGAATGAATGAATAGAGGAGAATTTAGGCTAACTGACTGATATGTGAATGTTTAAACAGGTGTAATAATTAATATTTACTGGTGTATGTCCAAATGAGGCGAACGGTTTGGCTGGGTAAATTTAGCGTTATCGCCGCTAATTTCTCTGTTTGACACGGAGGAGGAGGGTGGGTAACACTGGGGGTGGAATGGGGGTAGGGATATGGCGGCCACCGTTAGGCGGAGGTTGTTGGTAGGGGGTGTCCAGAGGAGCTACCGTGGGTCATCCTGGGTTGTTGGGGGGGGGGGTGGGGGAAGGGAGGGTTGGCAGTTAGGTATTTAAACTTAATTTTTTGAGATAGGTTATATATGGTGAGGTGTTTAGGAAGGAATAAGAAAAGTGTTTGTGACTGAGTTGAGTATATTAGTTACTGTGATTCATGTTAGAAAGAATGTAGGTGCTGAAAATGTTTAAAGATTTGTTAATGACTTCATTTGTTTAATATTGTATGAATTAACGGTAAGTGAACACTGGAGATTGATATTCAACAGCATATTGAGTGGAGAAGTTTTAGCAGGCAGGCAGGCAGGCAGGCAGGCAGGCAGGCAGGCAGGCAGGCAGGCAGAAAGAAAATGGAATGACAAATGGTTACAGACATTTTCTTCACAGATGGTAAAACTATTATAATCACATGTACACATTTCAATGTGCGACATTCTTACACAAACACACACACACACACACACACACACTCACAGGGTTGTGTGTGTCATCTAATCATCAACCTGTCACCTAATCAAACCTGAACTCCGTCACTTAAAACCTAATCTAACCAGTAACCCAAACTAACCTAAAACTGCATCATAGAGTTTACTCACACATACCAGCCAATTCTCCATTAAAGATAGTGCTTTATAGCAACTATTTAGTCAAACCAACAACAAATGGAGTGTTTCTCCAAAATGAAAATGTTGGGATGCTATTGATCTCGCACAAATTCTATACAAATGCCACATACCTACCGGTAATTAAAGAACCAAAGCAAATCTCTTCTAAGCATAAATGGCCATGGCATAAATTCAAATAATTTAAAAGTAAAATAATCTAAAATGGCCAAATATTTGATAATATTAATATTAGATAGTCTTAGATATTCTCTCTTAGGCTTCATTTAGTCAACACATGTAAAATCACTGAGTCGTGGAACAAGCAGTTTATATATACATATGTTAGGCTTATAACACCTATCCTACGAGGTCCAACTAGTGACTAACCCTCACTCACTGACCAGGATGCAAGTAACTCACTATTACTTCTAGGTGAATAGAGGCATTGGGTGAAAGGAAACGCTACCAAAACGCTAAACGCTACCCTGTCCGACCGGGATTCGAACCCTTGATTGTGAGACGAGAAGGAACAAGTCATTCATTTTTGTGTACTCACCTACGTGTGAGTACACACATTGATCCAATTCATGATTTAATGCTAATAATTTAAAAATGTAATAATTTAATTTAATTTATAATTTAATGCACATTAATGCTCGATCCAGCAGGATAGAGTATTAATCTTGGAGTCTGTCCTTTTAGCCGTCGGTTGTTTAAAGCACTGACTTTACCAACTTAACCTAAACCTAAACCTAACCGTAACCTATAAACTAAGCTAACCTAAAACTAATTGAAGTTAATGACCGTATTATTTTTAACCTATAGGTATCAAAGGTTTATAAAGGGAGGAACAAGGAACTAGTTAAGGAACAAGTTTAACTTTATTTAATATAGTTTATTTTTTAAAATAATTTTCTTTAATATAGTTTACATTAATGTTATGAAGGTTTATGAACTTTAAAAAAGGTTGGTTATATTAGGTTAGGTTAGGTTAGTTTAGGTTGGCTAGGTTGGTTAAACCCTAACTAACAACAGAAAATAAACTTCCCTCCTTCCCTCCCTAGATTTAAACTCATTAAATTAAGAGTAAAGATCTTAAAGATCTTAACTAAATTTACTCCAATTAATAACTCCAATTATATATATAACTATATATATCTATATTAACTATATAATCTAACTATATATCTAATATATAAATTATATAATTATATAAAAATAACTCCAATTAAATTGAGTTAAATTAATTTAAATTGATTTAATTGTAATTAATAAAATTGATAATTGAAATTTAATTATACCCCTCCCCTCTCTCTATTCCTCCCTCCCTCCCTCTCTTCCTCCCTCCTTTCCGTCCCCCTGTTACCTGTGACACGAACCTATCCGTGTATCTTAGGGATTTTCGTGTATCTTATGTATGTCCGTGTATCTTATCTTATGGGATTTCGTAACCGTATTATGTTTAGGGTTATCCATGGGGTTCTGGGGTCCAGGAAGCCATTTGTGTCCCCTCAAATTGCCTCCCTTATCCTTATCCCCACCCACCTAGGTTCGAATCCCGTATCACACGGATTCACGGATCACACGGAAATGTATCCGTGTGATCAATCCGTGTGACTATCTATGCTTGTCTGTGATACACGGACATGTATCCAAGGATACACGAACACGTGTATCCATGGAGTTCTGGGTCCAGGAAGCCATTTGTGTCGACCCAAATTGCCTCCCTTCTCCCCACCTGAAATCCAGGTGAATTGAAAGACCTGCCCGAGGTCAGTGGATCCAGGTATCCGTCCGTGGGCCCCGGATTTCAACCCTTCCCCACATTCCAAGGGATCAGTCAATCAATCTTCGGCTATCCAGAGAATCTATCGAAAACTGATGCTCCTACAGGAGAGGACATCACAGAAATCTATCTGTGCCTGTAGTTGCATCCGTTGCGACAGGCTCGAACGCAGGTCTATCCGGATTAGGAACATGTTTCTATCCGACTAGGCCACGCTGGAGTTGCCATCTGAATAAAATTTGGCACCTGTATTTATACCTCGGAGCAAACAGGGTTAGTTAGTGTCTTTTTATAAACAATTGCAATGATTGACATGTGAAATTGTGAGTTTGTGTTGACAGTTAGAAAAAATGGCAGGGTTATTCGATGATGTTGCAGTCAAGTGAAGCAGTGTCATGAATGAATGAATAGAGGAGAATTTAGGCTAACTGACTGATATGTGAATGTTTAAACAGGTGTAATAATTAATATTTACTGGTGTATGTCCAAATGAGGCGAACGGTTTGGCTGGTGTAAATTTAGCGTTATCGCCGCTAATTTCTCTGTTTGACACGGAGGAGGAGGGTGGGTAACACTGGGGTGGAATGGGGGTAGGGATATGGCGGCCACCGTTAGGCGGAGGTTGTTGGTAGGGGGTGTCCAGAGGAGCTACCGTGGGTCATCCTGGGTTGTTGGGGGTGGGGGGTGGGGGAAGGGAGGGTTGGCAGTTAGGTATTTAAACTTAATTTTTTGAGATAGGTTATATATGGTGAGGTGTTTAGGAAGGAATAAGAAAAGTGTTTGTGACTGAGTTGAGTATATTAGTTACTGTGATTCATGTTAGAAAGAATGTAGGTGCTGAAAATGTTTAAAGATTTGTAATGACTTCATTTGTTTAATATTGTATGAATTAACGGTAAGTGAACACTGGAGATTGATTATTCAACAGCATATTGAGTGGAGAAGTTTTAGCAGGCAGGCAGGCAGCAGGCAGGCAGGCAGGCAGGCAGGCAGGCAGGCAGAAAGAAAATGGAATGACAAATGGTTACAGACATTTTCTTCACAGATGGTAAAAACTATTATAATCACATGTACACATTTCAATGTGCGACATTCTTACACAAACACACACACACACACACACACACTCACAGGGTTGTGTGTGTCATCTAATCATCAACCTGTCACCTAATCAAACCTGAACTCCGTCACTTAAAACCTAATCTAACCAGTAACCCAAACTAACCTAAAACTGCATCATAGAGTTACTCACACATACCAGCCCAATTCTCCATTAAAGATAGTGCTTTATAGCAACTATTTAGTCAAACCAACAACAAATGGAGTGTTTCTCCAAAATGAAAATGTTGGGATGCTATTGATCTCGCACAAATTCTATACAAATGCCACATACCTACCGGTAATTAAAGAACCAAAGCAAATCTCTTCTAAGCATAAATGGCCATGGCATAAATTCAAATAATTTAAAAGTAAAAATAATCTAAAATGGCCAAATATTTGATAATATTAATATTAGATAGTCTTAGATATTCTCTCTTAGGCTTCATTTAGTCAACACATGTAAAATCACTGAGTCGTGGAACAAGCAGTTTATATATACATATGTTAGGCTTATAACACCTATCCTACGAGGTCCAACTAGTGACCTAACCCTCACTCACTGACCAGGATGCAAGAACT
>NC_091185.1:20759575-20778226 GCF_040958095.1 Procambarus clarkii
GTGAGACGAGAAGGAACAAGTCATTCATTTTTGTGTACTCACCTACGTGTGAGTACACACATTGATCCAATTCATGCTTTAATGCTAATAATTTAAAAATTAATAATTTAATTTAATTTATAATTTAATGCACATTAATGCTCGATCCAGCAGGATAGAGTATTAATCTTGGAGTCTGTCCTTTTAGCCGTCGGTTGTTTAAAGCACTGACTCATTTCCCAACCTAACCTAAACCTAACCTAACCTATAACTAACTAACCTAAAACTAATTGAAGTTAATGACCGTATTATTTTTAACCTATAGGTATCAAAGGTTTATAAAGGGAGGAACAAGGAACTAGTTAAGGAACAAGTTTAACTTTTATTTAATATAGTTTATTTTTTAAAATAATTTTCTTTAATATAGTTTACATTAATGTTATGAAGGTTTATGAACTTTAAAAAAGGTTGGTTATATTAGGTTAGGTTAGGTTAGTTTAGGTTGGCTAGGTTGGTTAAACCCTAACTAACAACAGAAAATAAACTTCCCTCCTTCCCTCCCTAGATTTAAACTCATTTAAATTAAGAGTAAAGATCTTAAAGATCTTAACTAAATTTACTCCAATTATATAACTCCAATTATATATATAACTATATATATCTATATTAACTATATAATCTAACTATATATCTAATTATATAAATTATATAATTATATAAAAATAACTCCAATTAAATTGAGTTAAATTAATTTAAATTGATTTAATTGTAATTAATAAAATTGATAATTGAAATTTAATTATACCCCTCCCTCTCTATTCCTCCCTCCCTCCCTCTCTTCCTCCCTCCTTTCCGTCCCCCTGTTACCTGTGACACGAACCTATCCGTGTATCTTAGGGATTTTCGTGTATCGTGTATCTTATCTTATGGGATTTCGTAACCGTATTATGTTTAGGGTTATCCATGGGGTTCTGGGGTCCAGGAAGCCATTTGTGTCCCCTCAAATTGCCTCCCTTATCCTTATCCCCACCCACCTAGGTTCGAATCCCGTATCACACGGATTCACGGATCACACGGAAATGTATCCGTGTGATCAATCCGTGTGACTATCTATGCTTGTCTGTGATACACGGACATGTATCCAAGGATACACGAACACGTGTATCCATGGAGTTCTGGGTCCAGGAAGCCATTTGTGTCGACCCAAATTGCCTCCCTTCTCCCCACCTGAAATCCAGGTGAATTGAAAGACCTGCCCGAGTAGTCAGTAGATCCAGGTTATCCGTCCGTGGGCCCCGGATTTCAACCCTTCCCCACATTCCTAAGGGATCAGTCATCAATCTGCGGCTATCCATAGAAATCTATCGAAACTGATGCTCCTACAGGAGAGGACATCAACAGAAATCTATCTGTGCCCTGTAGTTGCATCCGTTGCGACAGGCTCGAACGCAGGTCTATCCGGATTAGGAACATTGTTCTATCCGACTAGGCCACGCTGGAGTTGCTTTCTGAATATAATTTGGCACCTGTATTTATACCTCGGAAGCAAACAGGGTTAGTAGTGTCTTTTTATAAACAATTGCAATGATTGACATGTGAAATTGTGAGTTTGTGTTGACAGTTAGAAAAAATGGCAGCGTTATTCGATGATGTTGCAGTCAAGTGAAGCAGTGTCATGAATGAATGAATAGAGGAGAATTTAGGCTAACTGACTGATATGTGAATGTTTAAACAGGTGTAATAATTAATATTTACTGTGTATGTCCAAATGAGGCGAACGGTTTGGCTGGGAAATATAGCGTTATCGCCGCTATTTTCTCTGTTTGACGGGGAGGAGGAGGGGGGGGTAACACTGGGGGTGGGGATATGGCGGCCACCGTTGGGCGGAGGTTGTTGGTAGGGGGTGTCCAGAGGAGCTACCGTGGGTCACCCTGGGTTGTTGGGGGGGTGGGGAAGGGAGGGTTGGCAGTTAGGTATTTAAACTTAATTTTTTGAGATAGGTTATATATGGTGAGGTGTTTAGGAAGGAATAAGAAAAGTGTTTGTGACTGAGTTGAGTATATTAGTTACTGTGATTCATGTTAGAAAGAATGTAGGTGCTGAAAATGTTTAAAGATTTGTTAATGACTTCATTTGTTTAATATTGTATAAATTAACGGTAAGTGAACACTGGAGATTGATATTCAACAGCATATTGAGTGGAGAAGTTTTAGCAGGCAGGCAGGCAGGCAGGCAGGCAGGTAGGCAGAAAGAAAATGGAATGACAAATGGTTACAGACATTTTCTTCACAGATGGTAAAAACTATTATAATCACATGTACACATTTCAATGTGCGACATTCTTACACAAACACACACACACACACACACACTCACAGGGTTGTGTGTGTCATCTAATCATCAACCTGTCACCTAATCAAACCTGAACTCCGTCACTTAAAACCTAATCTAACCAGTAACCCAAACTAACCTAAAACTGCATCATAGAGTTTACTCACACATACCAGCCAATTCTCCATTAAAGATAGTGCTTATAGCAACTATTTAGTCAAACCAACAACAAATGGAGTGTTTCTCCAAAATGAAAATGTTGGGATGCTATTGATCTCGCACAAATTCTATACAAATGCCACATACCTACCGGTAATTAAAGAACCAAAGCAAATCTCTTCTAAGCATAAATGGCCATGGCATAAATTCAAATAATTTAAAAGTAAAAATAATCTAAAATGGCCAAATATTTGATAATATTAATATTAGATAGTCTTAGATATTCTCTCTTAGGCTTCATTTAGTCAACACATGTAAAATCACTGAGTCGTGGAACAAGCAGTTTATATATACATATGTTAGGCTTATAACACCTATCCCACGAGGTCCAACTAGTGACTAACCCTCACTCACTGACTAGGATGCAAGTAACTAACTATTTACTCTAGGTGAATAGAGCATTGGGTGAAAGGAACGCTACCCAAAACGCTAAACGCTACCCTGTCCGACCGGGATTCGAACCCTTGATTGTGAGACGAGAAGGAACAAGTCATTCATTTTTTGTGTACTCAGCTACGTGTGAGTACACACATTGATCCAATTCATGATTTATTGCTAATAATTTAAAAATGTAATAATTTAATTTAATTTATAATTTAATGCACATTAATGCTCGATCCAGCAGGATAGAGTATTAATCTTGGAGTCTGTCCTTTTAGCCGTCGGTTGTTTAAAGCACTGACTTTACCAACTTAACCTAAACCTAAACCTACCTAACCTATAACCTAAGCTAACCTAAAACTAATTGAAGTTAATGACCGTATTATTTTTAACCTATAGGTATCAAAGGTTTATAAAGGGAGGAACAAGGAACTAGTTAAGGAACAAGTTTAACTTTTATTAATATAGTTTATTTTTTAAAAATAATTTTCTTTAATATAGTTTACATTAATGTTATGAAGGTTTATGAACTTTAAAAAAAGGTTGGTTATATTAGGTTAGGTTAGGTTAGTTTAGATTGGCTAGGTTGGTTAAACCCTAACTAACAACAGAAAATAAACTTCCCTCCTTCCCTCCCTAGATTAAACTCATTTAAATTAAGAGTAAAGATCTTAAAGATCTTAACTAAATTTACTCCAATTATATATATAACCTATATATATCTATATTAACTATATAATCTAACTATATATCTAATTATATAAATTATATAATTATATAAAATAACTCCAATTAAATTGAGTTTAAATTAATTTAAATTGATTTAATTGTAATTAATAAAATTGATAATTGAAATTTAATTATACCCCTCCCTCTCTCTATTCCTCCCTCCCTCCTCTCTTCCTCCCTCCTTTCCGTCCCCCTGTTACCTGTGACACGAACCTATCCGTGTATCTTAGTGATTTCCGTGTATCTTATGTATGTCCGTGTATCTTATCTTTATGGGATTTCGTAACCCGTATTATGTTTAGGGTTATCCATGGGGTTCTGGGGTCCAGGAAGCCATTTGTGTCCCCTCAAATTGGCCTCCCTTATCCTTATCCCCACCCACCTAGGTTCGAATCCCGTATCACACGGATTCACGGATCACACGGAAATGTATCCGTGTGATCAATCCGTGTGACTATCTATGCTTGTCTGTGATACACGGACATGTATCAAGGATACACGAACACGTGTATCCATGGAGTTCTGGGTCCAGGAAGCCATTTTGTGTCGACCCAAATTGCCCTCCCTTCTCCCCACCTGAAATCCAGGTTGAATTGAAAGACCTGCCCGAGGTCAGTGGATCCAGGTATCCGTCCGTGGGCCCCGGATTTCAACCCTTCCCCACATTTCCAAGGGATCAGTCAATCAATCTTCGGCTATCAGAGAATCTATCGAAACTGATGCTTCCTACAGGAGAGGACATCACAGAAATCTATCTGTGCCCCTGTAGTTGCATCCGTTGCGACAGGCTCGAACGCAGGTCTATCCGGATTAGGAACATGTTCTATCCGACTAGGCCACGCTGGAGTTGCCATCTGAATAAATTTGGCACCTGTATTATACCTCGGAGCAACAGGGTTAGTTAGTGTCTTTTATAAACAATTGCAATGATTGACATGGGAAATTGTGAGTTTGTGTTGACAGTTAGAAAAAATGGCAGCGTTATTCGATGATGTTGCAGTCAAGTGAAGCAGTGTCATGAATGAATAGAGGAGAATTTAGGCTAACTGACTGATATGTGAATGTTTAAACAGGTGTAATAATTAATATTTACTGGTGTATGTCCAAATGAGGCGAACGGTGTTGGCTGGGTAAATATAGCGTTATCGCCGCTATTTTCTCTGTTTGACACGGAGGAGGAGGGTGGGTAACACTGGGGGAGGAATGGGGTAGGGATATGGCGGCCACCGTTAGGCGGAGGTTGTTGGTTAGCGGGTGGTCCAGAGGAGCTACCGTGGGTCACCCTGGGTTGTTGGGGGGTGGGGGAAGGGAGGGTTGGCAGTTAGGTATTTAAACTTAATTTTTTGAGATAGGTTATATATGGTGAGGTGTTTAGGAAGGAATAAGAAAAGTGTTTGTGACTGAGTTGAGTATATTAGTTACTGTGATTCATGTTAGAAAGAATGTAGGTGCTGAAAATGTTTAAAGATTTGTTAATGACTTCATTTGTTTAATATTGTATGAATTAACGGTAAGTGAACACTGGAGATTGATATTCAACAGCATATTGAGTGGAGAAGTTTTAGCAGGCAGGCAGGCAGGCAGAAAGAAAATGGAATGACAAATGGTTACAGACATTTTCTTCACAGATGGTAAAAACTATTATAATCACATGTACACATTTCAATGTGCGACATTCTTACACAAACACACACACACACACACACTCACAGGGTTGTGTGTCATCTAATCATCAACCTGTCACCTAATCAAACCTGAACTCCGTCACTTAAACCTAATCTAACCAGTAACCCAAACTAACCTAAAACTGCATCATAGAGTTTACTCACACATACCAGCCAATTCTCCATTAAAGATAGTGCTTATAGCAACTATTTAGTCAAACCAACAACAAATGGAGTGTTTCTCCAAAATGAAAATGTTGGGATGCTATTGATCTCGCACAAATTCTATACAAATGCCACATACCTACCGGTAATTAAAGAACCAAAGCAAATCTCTTCTAAGCATAAATGGCCATGGCATAAATTCAAATAATTTAAAAGTAAAATAATCTAAAATGGCCAAATATTTGATAATATTAATATTAGATAGTCTTAGATATTCTCTCTTAGGCTTCATTTAGTCAACACATGTAAAATCACTGAGTCGTGGTACAAGCAGTTTATATATACATATGTTAGGCTTATAACACCTATCCCACGAGGTCCAACTAGTGACTAACCCTCACTCACTGACTAGGATGCAAGTAACTAACTATTTACTTCTAGGTGAATAGAGGCATTGGGTGAAAGGAAACGCTACCAAAACGCTAAACGCTACCCTGTCCGACCGGGATTCGAACCCTTGATTGTGAGACGAGAAGGAACAAGTCATTCATTTTTGTGTACTCAGCTACGTGTGAGTACACACATTGATCCAATTCATGATTTAATGCTAATAATTTAAAAATGTAATAATTTAATTTAATTTATAATTTAATGCACATTAATGCTCGATCCAGCAGGATAGAGTATTAATCTTGGAGTCTGTCCTTTTAGCCGTCGGTTGTTTAAAGCACTGACTTTACCAACTTAACCTAAACCTAAACCTAACCTAACCTATAACCTAAGCTAACCTAAAACTAATTGAAGTTAATGACCGTATTATTTTTAACCTATAGGTATCAAAGGTTTATAAAGGGAGGAACAAGGAACTAGTTAAGGAACAAGTTTAACTTTTATTTAATATAGTTTATTTTTTAAAATAATTTTCTTTAATATAGTTTACATTAATGTTATGAAGGTTTATGAACTTTAAAAAAGGTTGGTTATATTAGGTTAGGTTAGGTTAGTTTAGATTGGCTAGGTTGGTTAAACCCTAACTAACAACAGAAAATAAACTTCCCTCCTTCCCTCCCTAGATTTAAACTCATTTAAATTAAGAGTAAAGATCTTAAAGATCTTAACTAAATTTACTCCAATTATATATATAACTATATATATCTATATTAACTATATAATCTAACTATATATCTAATTATATAAATTATATAATTATATAAAAATAACTCCAATTAAATTGAGTTAAATTAATTTAAATTGATTTAATTGTAATTAATAAAATTGATAATTGAAATTTAATTATACCCCTCCCTCTCTCTATTCCTCCCTCCCTCCCTCTCTTCCTCCCTCCTTTCCGTCCCCCTGTTACCTGTGACACGAACCTATCCGTGTATCTTAGGGATTTCCGTGTATCTTATGTATGTCCGTGTATCTTGTCTTATGGGATTTCGTAACCGTATTATGTTTAGGGTTATCCATGGGGTTCTGGGGTCCAGGAAGCCATTTGTGTCCCCTCAAATTACCTCCCTTATCCTTATCCCCACCCACCTAGGTTCGAATCCCGTATCACACGGATTCACGGATCACACGGAAATGTATCCGTGTGATCAATCCGTGTGACTATCTATGCTTGTCTGTGATACACGGACATGTATCCAAGGATACACGAACACGTGTATCCATGGAGTTCTGGGTCCAGGAAGCCATTTGTGTCGACCCAAATTGCCTCCCTTCTCCCCACCTGAAATCCAGGTGAATTGAAAGACCTGCCCGAGGTCAGTGGATCCAGGTATCCGTCCGTGGGCCCCCGGATTTCAACCCTTCCCCACATTCCAAGGGATCAGTCAATCAATCTTCGGCTATCCAGAGAATCTATCGAAACTGATGCTCCTACAGGAGAGGACATCACAGAAATCTATCTGTGCCCTGTAGTTGCATCCGTTGCGACAGGCTCGAACGCAGGTCTATCCGGATTAGGAACATGTTCTATCCGACTAGGCCACGCTGGAGTTGCCATCTGAATAAAATTTGGCACCTGTATTTATACCTCGGAGCAAACAGGGTTAGTTAGTGTCTTTTTATAAACAATTGCAATGATTGACATGTGAAATTGTGAGTTTGTGTTGACAGTTAGAAAAAATGGCAGCGTTATTCGATGATGTTGCAGTCAAGTGAAGAAGTGTCATGAATGAATAGAGGAGAATTTAGGCTAACTGACTGATATGTGAATGTTTAAACAGGTGTAATAATTAATATTTACTGGTGTATGTCCAAATGAGGCGAACGGTTTGGCTGGGTAAATATAGCGTTATCGCCGCTATTTTCTCTGTTTGACACGGAGGAGGAGGGTGGGTAACACTGGGGGTGGAATGGGGGTAGGGATATGGCGGCCACCGTTAGGCGGAGGTTGTTGGTAGCGGGTGTCCAGAGGAGCTACCGTGGGTCACCCTGGGTTGTTGGGGGGTGGGGGGTGGGGGAAGGGAGGGTTGGCAGTTAGGTATTTAAACTTAATTTTTTGAGATAGGTTATATATGGTGAGGTGTTTAGGAAGGAATAAGAAAAGTGTTTGTGACTGAGTTGAGTATATTAGTTACTGTGATTCATGTTAGAAAGAATGTAGGTGCTGAAAATGTTTAAAGATTTGTTAATGACTTCATTTGTTTAATATTGTATGAATTAACGGTAAGTGAACACTGGAGATTGATATTCAACAGCATATTGAGTGGAGAAGTTTTAGCAGGCAGGCAGGCAGGCAGAAAGAAAATGGAATGACAAATGGTTACAGACATTTTCTTCACAGATGGTAAAAACTATTATAATCACATGTACACATTTCAATGTGCGACATTCTTACACAAACACACACACACACACACACTCACAGGGTTGTGTGTCATCTAATCATCAACCTGTCACCTAATCAAACCTGAACTCCGTCACTTAAAACCTACTCTAACCAGTAACCCAAACTAACCTAAAACTGCATCATAGAGTTTACTCGCACATACCAGCCAATTCTCCATTAAAGATAGTGCTTATAGCAACTATTTAGTCAAACCAACAACAAATGGAGTGTTTCTCCAAAATGAAAATGTTGGGATGCTATTGATCTCGCACAAATTCTATACAAATGCCACATACCTACCGGTAATTAAAGAACCAAAGCAAATCTCTTCTAAGCATAAATGGCCATGGCATAAATTCAAATAATTTAAAAGTAAAAATAATCTAAAATGGCCAAATATTTGATAATATTAATATTAGATAGTCTTAGATATTCTCTCTTAGGCTTCATTTAGTCAACACATGTAAAATCACTGAGTCGTGGAACAAGCAGTTTATATATACATATGTTAGGCTTATAACACCTATCCCACGAGGTCCAACTAGTGACTAACCCTCACTCACTGACTAGGATGCAAGTAACTAACTATTTACTTCTAGGTGAATAGAGGCATTGGGTGAAAGGAAACGCTACCAAAACGCTAAACGCTACCCTGTCCGACCGGGATTCGAACCCTTGATTGTGAGACGAGAAGGAACAAGTCATTCATTTTTGTGTACTCAGCTACGTGTGAGTACACACATTGATCCAATTCATGATTTAATGCTAATAATTTAAAAATGTAATAATTTAATTTAATTTATAATTTAATGCACATTAATGCTCGATCCAGCAGGATAGAGTATTAATCTTGGAGTCTGTCCTTTTAGCCGTCGGTTGTTTAAAGCACTGACTTTACCAACTTAACCTAAACCTAAACCCTAACCTAACCTATAACCTAAGCTAACCTAAACTAATTGAAGTTAATGACCGTATTATTTTTAACCTATAGGTATCAAAGGTTTATAAAGGGAGGAACAAGGAACTAGTTAAGGAACAAGTTTAACTTTTATTTAATATAGTTTATTTTTTAAAATAATTTTCTTTAATATAGTTTACATTAATGTTATGAAGGTTTATGAACTTTAAAAAAGGTGGTTATATTAGGTTAGGTTAGGTTAGTTTAGATTGGCTAGGTTGGTTAAACCCTAACTAACAACAGAAAATAAACTTCCCTCCTTCCCTCCCTAGATTTAAACTCATTTAAATTAAGAGTAAAGATCTTAAAGATCTTAACTAAATTTACTCCAATTATATATATAACTATATATATCTATATTAACTATATATCTAACTATATATCTAATTATATAAATTATATAATTATATAAAAATAACTCCAATTAAATTGAGTTAAATTAATTTAAATTGATTTAATTGTAATTAATAAAATTGATAATTGAAATTTAATTATACCCCTCCCTCTCTCTATTCCTCCCTCCCTCCCTCTCTTCCTCCCTCCTTTCCGTCCCCCTGTTACCTGTGACACGAACCTATCCGGTATCTTAGGGATTTCCGTGTATCTTATGTATGTCCGTGTATCTTATCTTATGGGATTTCGTAACCGTATTATGTTTAGGGTTATCCATGGGGTTCTGGGGTCCAGGAAGCCATTTGTGTCCCCCTCAAATTGCCTCCCTTATCCTTATCCCCACCCACCTAGGTTCGAATCCCGTATCACACGGATTCACGGATCACACGGAAATGTATCCGTGTGATCAATCCGTGTGACTATCTATGCTTGTCTGTGATACACGGACATGTATCCAAGGATACACGAACACGTGTATCCATGGAGTTCTGGGTCCAGGAAGCCATTTGTGTCGACCCAAATTGCCTCCCTTCTCCCCACCTGAAATCCAGGTGAATTGAAAGACCTGCCCGAGGTCAGTGGATCCAGGTATCCGTCCGTGGGCCCCCGGATTTCAACCCTTCCCCACATTCCAAGGGATCAGTCAATCAATCTTCGGCTATCCAGAGAATCTATCGAAACTGATGCTCCTACAGGAGAGGACATCACAGAAATCTATCTGTGCCCTGTAGTTGCATCCGTTGCGACAGGCTCGAACGCAGGTCTATCCGGATTAGGAACATGTTCTATCCGACTAGGCCACGCTGGAGTTGCCATCTGAATAAAATTTGGCACCTGTATTTATACCTCGGAGCAAACAGGGTTAGTTAGTGTCTTTTTATAAACAATTGCAATGATTGACATGTGAAATTGTGAGTTTGTGTTGACAGTTAGAAAAAATGGCAGCGTTATTCGATGATGTTGCAGTCAAGTGAAGCAGTGTCATGAATGAATAGAGGAGAATTTAGGCTAACTGACTGATATGTGAATGTTTAAACAGGTGTAATAATTAATATTTACTGGTGTATGTTCCAAATGAGGCGAACGGTTTGGCTGGGTAAATTTAGCGTTATCGCCGCTAATTTCTCTGTTTGACACGGAGGAGGAGGGTGGGTAACACTGGGGGTGGAATGGGGGTAGGGATATGGCGGCCACCGTTAGGCGGAGGTTGTTGGTAGGGGGTGTCCAGAGGAGCTACCGTGGGTCATCCTGGGTTGTTGGGGGGGGGGGGGTGGGGTAAGGGAGGGTTGGCAGTTAGGTATTTAAACTTAATTTTTTGAGATAGGTTATATATGGTGAGGTGTTTAGGAAGGAATAAGAAAAGTGTTTGTGACTGAGTTGAGTATATTAGTTACTGTGATTCATGTTAGAAAGAATGTAGGTGCTGAAAATGTTTAAAGATTTGTTAATGACTTCATTTGTTTAATATTGTATGAATTAACGGTAAGTGAACACTGGAGATTGATATTCAACAGCATATTGAGTGGAGAAGTTTTAGCAGGCAGGCAGGCAGGCAGAAAGAAAATGGAATGACAAATGGTTACAGACATTTTCCTTCACAGATGGTAAAAAACTATTATAAATCACATGTACACATTTCAATGTGCGACATTCTTACACAAACACACACACACACACACACTCACAGGGTTGTGTGTCATCTAATCATCAACCTGTCACCTAATCAACCTGAACTCCGTCACTTTAAAACCTAATCTAACAGTAACCCAAACTAACCTAAAACTGCATCATAGAGTTTACTCGCACATACCAGCCAATTCTCCATTAAAGATAGTGCTTATAGCAACTATTTAGTCAAACCAACAACAAATGGAGTGTTTCTCCAAAATGAAAATGTTGGGATGCTATTGATCTCGCACAAATTCTATACAAATGCCACATACCTACCGGTAATTAAAGAACCAAAGCAAATCTCTTCTAAGCATAAATGGCCATGGCATAAATTCAAATAATTTAAAAGTAAAAATAATCTAAAATGGCCAAATATTTGATAATATTAATATTAGATAGTCTTAGATATTCTCTCTTAGGCTTCATTTAGTCAACACATGTAAAATCACTGAGTCGTGGAACAAGCAGTTTATATATACATATGTTAGGCTTATAACACCTATCCCACGAGGTCCAACTAGTGACTAACCCTCACTCACTGACTAGGATGCAAGTAACTAACTATTTACTTCTAGGTGAATAGAGGCATTGGGTGAAAGGAAACGCTACCAAAACGCTAAACGCTACCCTGTCCGACCGGGATTCGAACCCTTGATTGTGAGACGAGAAGGAACAAGTCATTCATTTTTTGTGTACTCAGCTACGTGTGAGTACACACATTGATCCAATTCATGATTTAATGCTAATAATTTAAAAATGTAATAATTTAATTTAATTTATAATTTAATGCACATTAATGCTCGATCCAGCAGGATAGAGTATTAATCTTGGAGTCTGTCCTTTTAGCCGTCGGTTGTTTAAAGCACTGACTTTACCAACTTAACCTAAACCTAAACCTAACCTAACCTATAACCTAAGCTAACCTAAAACTAATTGAAGTTAATGACCGTATTATTTTTTAACCTATAGGTATCAAAGGTTTATAAAGGGAGGAACAAGGAACTAGTTAAGGAACAAGTTTAACTTTTATTTAATATAGTTTATTTTTTTAAAATAATTTTCTTTAATATAGTTTACATTAATGTTATGAAGGTTTATGAACTTTAAAAAAAGGTTGGTTATATTAGGTTAGGTTAGGTTAGTTTAGATTGGCTAGGTTGGTTAAACCCTAACTAACAACAGAAAATAAACTTCCCTCCTTCCCTCCCTAGATTTAAACTCATTTAAATTAAGAGTAAAGATCTTAAAGATCTTTAACTAAATTTACTCCAATTATATATATAACTATATATATCTATATTAACTATATAATCTAACTATATATTCTAATTATATAAATTATATAATTATATAAAATAACTCCAATTAAATTGAGTTAAATTAATTTAAATTGATTTAATTGTAATTAATAAATTGATAATTGAAATTTAATTATACCCCTCCCTCTCTCTATTCCTCCCTCCCTCCCTCTCTTCCTCCCTCCTTTCCGTCCCCCTGTTACCTGTGACACGAACCTATCCGTGTATCTTAGGGATTTCCGTGTATCTTATGTATGTCCGTGTATCTTATCTTATGGATTTCGTAACCGTATTATGTTTAGGGTTATTCCATGGGGTTCTGGGGTCCAGGAAGCCATTTGTGTCCCCTCAAATTGCCTCCCTTATCCTTATCCCCACCCACCTAGGTTCGAATCCCGTATCACACGGATTCACGGATCACACGGAAATGTATCCGTGTGATCAATCCGTGTGACTATCTATGCTTGTCTGTGATACACGGACATGTATCCAAGGATACACGAACACGTGTATCCATGGAGTTCTGGGTCCAGGAAGCCATTTGTGTCGACCCAAATTGCCTCCCTTCTCCCCACCTGAAATCCAGGTGAATTGAAAGACCTGCCCGAGGTCAGTGGATCCAGGTATCCGTCCGTGGGCCCCCGGATTTCAACCCTTCCCCACATTCCAAGGGATCAGTCAATCAATCTTCGGCTATCCAGAGAATCTATCGAAACTGATGCTCCTACAGGATGAGGACATCACAGAAATCTATCTGTGCCCTGTAGTTGCATCCGTTGCGACAGGCTCGAACGCAGGTCTATCCGGATTAGGAACATGTTCTATCCGACTAGGCCACGCTGGAGTTGCCATCTGAATAAAATTTGGCACCTGTATTTATACCTCGGAGCAAACAGGGTTAGTTAGTGTCTTTTTATAAACAATTGCAATGATTGACATGTGAAATTGTGAGTTTGTGTTGACAGTTAGAAAAAATGGCAGCGTTATTCGATGATGTTGCAGTCAAGTGAAGCAGTGTCATGAATGAATAGAGGAGAATTTAGGCTAACTGACTGATATGTGAATGTTTAAACAGGTGTAATAATTAATATTTACTGGTGTATGTCCAAATGAGGCGAACGGTTTGGCTGGGTAAATTTAGCGTTATCGCCGCTAATTCTCTGTTTGACACGGAGGAGGAGGGTGGGTAACACTGGGGGTGGAATGGGGGTAGGGATATGGCGGCCACCGTTAGGCGGAGGTTGTTGGTAGGGGGTGTCCAGAGGAGCTACCGTGGGTCATCCTGGGTTGTTGGGGGGGGGGGGTGGGGTAAGGGAGGGTTGGCAGTTAGGTATTTAAACTTAATTTTTTGAGATAGGTTATATATGGTGAGGTGTTTAGGAAGGAATAAGAAAAGTGTTTGTGACTGAGTTGAGTATATTAGTTACTGTGATTCATGTTAGAAAGAATGTAGGTGCTGAAAATGTTAACAGATTTGTTAATGACTTCATTTGTTTAATATTGTATGAATTAACGGTAAGGTGAACACTGGAGATTGATATTCAACAGCATATTGAGTGGAGAAGTTTTAGCAGGCAGGCAGGCAGGCAGAAAGAAAATGGAATGACAAATGGTTACAGACATTTTCTTCACAGATGGTAAAAACTATTATAATCACATGTACACATTTCAATGTGCGACATTCTTACACAAACACACACACACACACACACTCACAGGGTTGTGTGTCATCTAATCATCAACCTGTCACCTAATCAAACCTGAACTCCGTCACTTAAAACCTAATCTAACCAGTAACCCAAACTAACCTAAAACTGCATCATAGAGTTTACTCGCACATACCAGCCAATTCTCCATTAAAGATAGTGCTTATAGCAACTATTTAGTCAAACCAACAACAAATGGAGTGTTTCTCCAAAATGAAAATGTTGGGATGCTATTGATCTCGCACAAATTCTATACAAATGCCACATACCTACCGGTAATTAAAGAACCAAAGCAAATCTCTTCTAAGCATAAATGGCCATGGCATAAATTCAATAATTTAAAAGTAAAAATAATCTAAAATGGCCAAATATTTGATAATATTAATATTAGATAGTCTTAGATATTCTCTCTTAGGCTTCATTTAGTCAACACATGTAAAATCACTGAGTCGTGGAACAAGCAGTTTATATATACATATGTTAGGCTTATAACACCTATCCCACGAGGTCCAACTAGTGAACTAACCCTCACTCACTTGACTAGGATGCAAGTAACTAACTATTTACTTCTAGGTGAATAGAGGCATTGGGTGAAAGGAAACGCTACCAAAACGCTAAACGCTACCCTGTCCGACCGGGATTCGAACCCTTGATTGTGAGACGAGAAGGAACAAGTCATTCATTTTTGTGTACTCAGCTACGTGTGAGTACACACATTGATCCAATTCATTATTTAATGCTAATAATTTAAAAATGTAATAATTTAATTTAATTTATAATTTAATGCACATTAATGCTCGATCCAGCAGGATAGAGTATTAATCTTGGAGTCTGTCCTTTTAGCCGTCGGTTGTTTAAAGCACTGACTTTACCAACTTAACCTAAACCTAAACCTAACCTAACCTATAACCTAAGCTAACCTAAAACTAATTGAAGTTAATGACCGTATTATTTTTAACCTATAGGTATCAAAGGTTTATAAAGGGAGGAACAAGGAACTAGTTAAGGAACAAGTTTAACTTTTATTTAATATAGTTTATTTTTTAAAATAATTTTCTTTAATATAGTTTACATTAATGTTATGAAGGTTTATGAACTTTAAAAAAAGGTTGGTTATATTAGGTTAGGTTAGGTTAGTTTAGATTGGCTAGGTTGGTTAAACCCTAACTAACAACAGAAAATAAACTTCCCTCCTTCCCTCCCTAGATTTAAACTCATTTAAATTAAGAGTAAAGATCTTAAAGATCCTTAACTAAATTTACTCCCAATTATATATATAACTATATATATCTATATTAACTATATAATCTAACTATATATCTAATTATATAAATTATATAATTATATAAAAATAACTCCAATTAAATTGAGTTAAATTAATTTAAATTGATTTAATTGTAATTAATAAAATTGATAATTGAAATTTAATTATACCCCTCCCTCTCTCTATTCCTCCCTCCCTCCCTCTCTTCCTCCCTCCTTTCCGTCCCCCTGTTACCTGTGACACGAACCTATCCGTGTATCTTAGGGATTTCCGTGTATCTTATGTATGTCCGTGTATCTTATCTTATGGGATTTCGTAACCGTATTATGTTTAGGGTTATCCATGGGGTTCTGGGGTCCAGGAAGCCATTTGTGTCCCCTCAAATTGCCTCCCTTATCCTTATCCCCACCCACCTAGGTTCGAATCCCGTATCACACGGATTCACGGATCACACGGAAATGTATCCGTGTGATCAATCCGTGTGACTATCTATGCTTGTCTGTGATACACGGACATGTATCCAAGGATACACGAACACGTGTATCCATGGAGTTCTGGGTCCAGGAAGCCATTTGTGTCGACCCAAATTGCCTCCCTTCTCCCCACCTGAAATCCAGGTGAATTGAAAGACCTGCCCGAGGTCAGTGGATCCAGGTATCCGTCCGTGGGCCCCCGGATTTCAACCCTTCCCCACATTCCAAGGGATCAGTCAATCAATCTTCGGCTATCCAGAGAATCTATCGAAACTGATGCTCCTACAGGAGAGGACATCACAGAAATCTATCTGTGCCCTGTAGTTGCATCCGTTGCGACAGGCTCGAACGCAGGTCTATCCGGATTAGGAACATGTTCTATCCGACTAGGCCACGCTGGAGTTGCCATCTGAATAAAATTTGGCACCTGTATTTATACCTCGGAGCAAACAGGGTTAGTTAGTGTCTTTTTATAAACAATTGCAATGATTGACATGTGAAATTGTGAGTTTGTGTTGACAGTTAGAAAAAATGGCAGGGTTATTCGATGATGTTGCAGTCAAGTGAAGCAGTGTCATGAATGAATGAATAGAGGAGAATTTAGGCTAACTGACTGATATGTGAATGTTTAAACAGGTGTAATAATTAATATTTACTGGTGTATGTCCAAATGAGGCGAACGGTTTGGCTGGGTAAATTTAGCGTTATCGCCGCTAATTTCTCTGTTTGACACGGAGGAGGAGGGTGGGTAACACTGGGGGTGGAATGGGGGTAGGGATATGGCGGCCACCGTTAGGCGGAGGTTGTTGGTAGGGGGTGTCCAGAGGAGCTACCGTGGGTCATCCTGGGTTGTTGGGGGGGTGGGGGAAGGGAGGGTTGGCAGTTAGGTATTTAAACTTAATTTTTTGAGATAGGTTATATATGGTGAGGTGTTTAGGAAGGAATAAGAAAAGTGTTTGTGACTGAGTTGAGTATATTAGTTACTGTGATTCATGTTAGAAAGAATGTAGGTGCTGAAAATGTTTAAAGATTTGTTAATGACTTCATTTGTTTAATATTGTATGAATTAACGGTAAGTGAACACTGGAGATTGATATTCAACAGCATATTGAGTGGAGAAGTTTTGGCAGGCAGGCAGGCAGGCAGGCAGGCAGGCAGGCAGGCAGGCAGAAAGAAAATGGAATGACAAATGGTTACAGACATTTTCTTCACAGATGGTAAAAACTATTATAATCACATGTACACATTTCAATGTGCGACTTCAACACACACACACACACACACACACTCACAGGGTTGTGTGTGTCATCTAATCATCAACCTGTCACCTAATCAAACCTGAACTCCGTCACTTAAAACCTAATCTAACCAGTAACCCAAACTAACTAAAACTGCATCATAGATTACACATACCAGCCAATTCTCCAAACTATAGTGCTTATAGCAACTATTTAGTCAAACCAACAACAAATGGAGTGTTTCTCCAAAATGAAAATGTTGGGATGCTATTGATCTCGCACAAATTCTATACAAATGCCACATACCTACCGGTAATTAAAGAACCAAAGCAAATCTCTTCTAAGCATAAATGGCCATGGCATAAATTCAAATAATTTAAAAGTAAAAATAATCTAAAATGGCCAAATATTTGATAATATTAATATTAGATAGTCTTAGATATTCTCTCTTAGGCTTCATTTAGTCAACACATGTAAAATCACTGAGTCGTGGAACAAGCAGTTTATATATACATATGTTAGGCTTATAACACCTATCCTACGAGGTCCAACTAGTGACTAACCCTCACTCACTGACCAGGATGCAAGTAACTCACTATTTACTTCTAGGTGAATAGAGGCATTGGGTGAAAGGAAACGCTACCAAAACGCTAAACGCTACCCTGTCCGACCGGGATTCGAACCCTTGATTGTGAGACGAGAAGGAACAAGTCATTCATTTTTGTGTACTCACCTACGTGTGAGTACACACATTGATCCAATTCATGATTTAATGCTAATAATTTAAAAATGTAATAATTTAATTTAATTTATAATTTAATGCACATTAATGCTCGATCCAGCAGGATAGAGTATTAATCTTGGAGTCTGTCCTTTTAGCCGTCGGTTGTTTAAAGCACTGACTTTACCAACTTAACCTAAACCTAAACCTAACGTAACCTAAAACTAAGCTAACCTAAAACTAATTGAAGTTAATGACCGTATTATTTTTAACCTATAGGTATCAAAGGTTTATAAAGGGAGGAACAAGGAACTAGTTAAGGAACAAGTTTAACTTTTATTTAATATAGTTTATTTTTTAAAATAATTTTCTTTAATATAGTTTACATTAATGTTATGAAGGTTTATGAACTTTAAAAAAGGTTGGTTATATTAGGTTAGGTTAGGTTAGTTTAGGTTGGCTAGGTTGGTTAAACCCTAACTAACAACAGAAAATAAACTTCCCTCCTTCCCTCCCTAGATTTAAACTCATTTAAATTAAGAGTAAAGATCTTAAAGATCTTAACTAAATTTACTCCAATATATAACTCAATTATATATATAACTATATATATCTAATTAAC
>NC_091185.1:20778726-20812792 GCF_040958095.1 Procambarus clarkii
TTGACTGCAACATCATCGAATAACCCTGCCATTTTTTCTAACTGTCAACACAAACTCACAATTTCACATGTCAATCATTGCAATTGTTTATAAAAAGACACTAACTAACCCTGTTTGCTCCGAGGTATAAATACAGGTGCCAAATTTTATTCAGATGGCAACTCCAGCGTGGCCTAGTCGGATAGAACATGTTCCTAATCCGGATAGACCTGCGTTCGAGCCTGTCGCAACGGATGCAACTACAGGGCACAGATAGATTTCTGTGATGTCCTCTCCTGTAGGAGCATCAGTTTCGATAGATTCTCTGGATAGCCGAAGATTGATTGACTGATCCCTTGGAATGTGGGGAAGGGTTGAAATCCGGGGGCCCACGGACGGATACCTGGATCCACTGACCTCGGGCAGGTCTTTCAATTCACCTGGATTTCAGGTGGGGAGAAGGGAGGCAATTTGGGTCGACACAAATGGCTTCCTGGACCCAGAACTCCATGGATACACGTGTTCGTGTATCCTTGGATACATGTCCGTGTATCACAGACAAGCATAGACGGATTGATCACACGGATACATTTCCGTGTGATCCGTGAATCCGTGTGATACGGGATTCGAACCTAGGTGGGTGGGGATAAGGATAAGGGAGGCAATTTGAGGGGACACAAATGGCTTCCTGGACCCCAGAACCCCATGGATAACCCTAAACATAATACGGTTACGAAATCCCATAAGATAAGATACACGGACATACATAAGATACACGAAAATCCCTAAGATACACGGATAGGTTCGTGTCACAGGTAACAGGGGGACGGAAAGGAGGGAGGAAGAGAGGGAGGGAGGGAGGAATAGAGAGAGGGAGGGGTATAATTAAATTTCAATTATCAATTTTATTAATTACAATTAAATCAATTTAAATTAATTTAACTCAATTTAATTGGAGTTATTTTTATATAATTATATAATTTATATAATTAGATATATAGTTAGATTATATAGTTAATATAGATATATATAGTTATATATAATTGGAGTTATATAATTGGAGTAAATTTAGTTAAGATCTTTAAGATCTTTACTCTTAATTTAAATGAGTTTAAATCTAGGGAGGGAAGGAGGGAAGTTTATTTTCTGTTGTTAGTTAGGGTTTAACCAACCTAGCCAACCTAAACTAACCTAACCTAACCTAATATAACCAACCTTTTTTAAAGTTCATAAACCTTCATAACATTAATGTAAACTATATTAAAGAAAATTATTTTAAAAAATAAACTATATTAAATAAAAGTTAAACTTGTTCCTTAACTAGTTCCTTGTTCCTCCCTTTATAAACCTTTGATACCTATAGGTTAAAAATAATACGGTCATTAACTTCAATTAGTTTTAGGTTAGCTTAGTTTATAGGTTAGGTTAGGTTTAGGTTTAGGTTAAGTTGGTAAAGTCAGTGCTTTAAACAACCGACGGCTAAAAGGACAGACTCCAAGATTAATACTCTATCCTGCTGGATCGAGCATTAATGTGCATTAAATTATAAATTAAATTAAATTATTACATTTTTAAATTATTAGCATTAAATCATGAATTGGATCAATGTGTGTACTCACACGTAGGTGAGTACACAAAAATGAATGACTTGTTCCTTCTCGTCTCACAATCAAGGGTTCGAATCCCGGTCGGACAGGGTAGCGTTTAGCGTTTTGGTAGCGTTTCCTTTCACCCAATGCCTCTATTCACCTAGAAGTAAATAGTGAGTTACTTGCATCCTGGTCAGTGAGTGAGGGTTAGTCACTAGTTGGACCTCGTAGGATAGGTGTTATAAGCCTAACATATGTATATATAAACTGCTTGTTCCACGACTCAGTGATTTTACATGTGTTGACTAAATGAAGCCTAAGAGAGAATATCTAAGACTATCTAATATTAATATTATCAAATATTTGGCCATTTTAGATTATTTTTACTTTTAAATTATTTGAATTTATGCCATGGCCATTTATGCTTAGAAGAGATTTGCTTTGGTTCTTTAATTACCGGTAGGTATGTGGCATTTGTATAGAATTTGTGCGAGATCAATAGCATCCCAACATTTTCATTTTGGAGAAACACTCCATTTGTTGTTGGTTTGACTAAATAGTTGCTATAAGCACTATCTTTAATGGAGAATTGGCTGGTATGTGTGAGTAAACTCTATGATGCAGTTTTAGGTTAGTTTGGGTTACTGGTTAGATTAGGTTTTAAGTGACGGAGTTCAGGTTTGATTAGGTGACAGGTTGATGATTAGATGACACACACAACCCTGTGAGTGTGTGTGTGTGTGTGTGTGTGTTTTGTGTAAGAATGTCGCACATTGAAATGTGTACATGTGATTATAATAGTTTTTACCATCTGTGAAGAAAATGTCTGTAACCATTTGTCATTCCATTTTCTTTCTCTGCCTGCCTGCCTGCCTGCCTGCCTGCCTGCCTGCCTGCCTGCTAAAACTTCTCCACTCAATATGCTGTTGAATATCAATCTCCAGTGTTCACTTACCGTTAATTCATACAATATTAAACAAATGAAGTCATTAACAAATCTTTAAACATTTTCAGCACCTACATTCTTTCTAACATGAATCACAGTAACTAATATACTCAACTCAGTCACAAACACTTTTCTTATTCCTTCCTAAACACCTCACCATATATAACCTATCTCAAAAAATTAAGTTTAAATACCTAACTGCCAACCCTCCCTTCCCCCCCCCCCCCCCAACAACCCAGGATGACCCACGGTAGCTCCTCTGGACACCCCCTACCAACAACCTCCGCCTAACGGTGGCCGCCATATCCCTACCCCCATTCCACCCCCAGTGTTACCCACCCTCCTCCTCCGTGTCAAACAGAGAAATTAGCGGCGATAACGCTAAATTTACCCAGCCAAACCGTTCGCCTCATTTGGACATACACCAGTAAATATTAATTATTACACCTGTTTAAACATTCACATATCAGTCAGTTAGCCTAAATTCTCCTCTATTCATTCATTCATGACACTGCTTCACTTGACTGCAACATCATCGAATAACCCTGCCATTTTTTCTAACTGTCAACACAAACTCACAATTTCACATGTCAATCATTGCAATTGTTTATAAAAAGACACTAACTAACCCTGTTTGCTCCGAGGTATAAATACAGGTGCCAAATTTTATTCAGATGGCAACTCCAGCGTGGCCTAGTCGGATAGAACATGTTCCTAATCCGGATAGACCTGCGTTCGAGCCTGTCGCAACGGATGCAACTACAGGGCACAGATAGATTTCTGTGATGTCCTCTCCTGTAGGAGCATCAGTTTCGATAGATTCTCTGGATAGCCGAAGATTGATTGACTGATCCCTTGGAATGTGGGGAAGGGTTGAAATCCGGGGGCCCACGGACGGATACCTGGATCCACTGACCTCGGGCAGGTCTTTCAATTCACCTGGATTTCAGGTGGGGAGAAGGGAGGCAATTTGGGTCGACACAAATGGCTTCCTGGACCCAGAACTCCATGGATACACGTGTTCGTGTATCCTTGGATACATGTCCGTGTATCACAGACAAGCATAGATAGTCACACGGATTGATCACACGGATACATTTCCGTGTGATCCGTGAATCCGTGTGATACGGGATTCGAACCTAGGTGGGTGGGGATAAGGATAAGGGAGGCAATTTGAGGGGACACAAATGGCTTCCTGGACCCCAGAACCCCATGGATAACCCTAAACATAATACGGTTACGAAATCCCATAAGATAAGATACACGGACATACATAAGATACACGAAAATCCCTAAGATACACGGATAGGTTCGTGTCACAGGTAACAGGGGGACGGAAAGGAGGGAGGAAGAGAGGGAGGGAGGGAGGAATAGAGAGAGGGAGGGGTATAATTAAATTTCAATTATCAATTTTATTAATTACAATTAAATCAATTTAAATTAATTTAACTCAATTTAATTGGAGTTATTTTTATATAATTATATAATTTATATAATTAGATATATAGTTAGATTATATAGTTAATATAGATATATAGTTATATATATAATTGGAGTTATATAATTGGAGTAAATTTAGTTAAGATCTTTAAGATCTTTACTCTTAATTTAAATGAGTTTAAATCTAGGGAGGGAAGGAGGGAAGTTTATTTTCTGTTGTTAGTTAGGGTTTAACCAACCTAGCCAACCTAAACTAACCTAACCTAACCTAATATAACCAACCTTTTTTAAAGTTCATAAACCTTCATAACATTAATGTAAACTATATTAAAGAAAATTATTTTAAAAAATAAACTATATTAAATAAAAGTTAAACTTGTTCCTTAACTAGTTCCTTGTTCCTCCCTTTATAAACCTTTGATACCTATAGGTTAAAAATAATACGGTCATTAACTTCAATTAGTTTTAGGTTAGCTTAGTTTATAGGTTACGTTAGGTTTAGGTTTAGGTTAAGTTGGTAAAGTCAGTGCTTTAAACAACCGACGGCTAAAAGGACAGACTCCAAGATTAATACTCTATCCTGCTGGATCGAGCATTAATGTGCATTAAATTATAAATTAAATTAAATTATTACATTTTTAAATTATTAGCATTAAATCATGAATTGGATCAATGTGTGTACTCACACGTAGGTGAGTACACAAAAATGAATGACTTGTTCCTTCTCGTCTCACAATCAAGGGTTCGAATCCCGGTCGGACAGGGTAGCGTTTAGCGTTTTGGTAGCGTTTCCTTTCACCCAATGCCTCTATTCACCTAGAAGTAAATAGTGAGTTACTTGCATCCTGGTCAGTGAGTGAGGGTTAGTCACTAGTTGGACCTCGTAGGATAGGTGTTATAAGCCTAACATATGTATATATAAACTGCTTGTTCCACGACTCAGTGATTTTACATGTGTTGACTAAATGAAGCCTAAGAGAGAATATCTAAGACTATCTAATATTAATATTATCAAATATTTGGCCATTTTAGATTATTTTTACTTTTAAATTATTTGAATTTATGCCATGGCCATTTATGCTTAGAAGAGATTTGCTTTGGTTCTTTAATTACCGGTAGGTATGTGGCATTTGTAGAATTTGTGCGAGATCAATAGCATCCCAACATTTTCATTTTGGAGAAACACTCCATTTGTTGTTGGTTTGACTAAATAGTTGCTATAAGCACTATCTTTAATGGAGAATTGGCTGGTATGTGTGAGTAAACTCTATGATGCAGTTTTAGGTTAGTTTGGGTTACTGGTTAGATTAGGTTTTAAGTGACGGAGTTCAGGTTTGATTAGGTGACAGGTTGATGATTAGATGACACACACAACCCTGTGAGTGTGTGTGTGTGTGTGTGTGTGTTTGTGTAAGAATGTCGCACATTGAAATGTGTACATGTGATTATAATAGTTTTTACCATCTGTGAAGAAAATGTCTGTAACCATTTGTCATTCCATTTTCTTTCTGCCTGCCTGCCTGCCTGCCTGCCCTGCCTGCCTGCCTGCTAAAACTTCTCCACTCAATATGCTGTTGAATATCAATCTCCAGTGTTCACTTACCGTTAATTCATACAATATTAAACAAATGAAGTCATTAACAAATCTTTAAACATTTTCAGCACCTACATTCTTTCTAACATGAATCACAGTAACTAATATACTCAACTCAGTCACAAACACTTTTCTTATTCCTTCCTAAACACCTCACCATATATAACCTATCTCAAAAAATTAAGTTTAAATACCTAACTGCCAACCCTCCCTTCCCCCCCCCCCAACAACCCAGGATGACCCACGGTAGCTCCTCTGGACACCCCCTACCAACAACCTCCGCCTAACGGTGGCCGCCATATCCCTACCCCCATTCCACCCCCAGTGTTACCCACCCTCCTCCTCCGTGTCAAACAGAGAAATTAGCGGCGATAACGCTAAATTTACCCAGCCAAACCGTTCGCCTCATTTGGACATACACCAGTAAATATTAATTATTACACCTGTTTAAACATTCACATATCAGTCAGTTAGCCTAAATTCTCCTCTATTCATTCATTCATGACACTGCTTCACTTGACTGCAACATCATCGAATAACCCTGCCATTTTTTCTAACTGTCAACACAAACTCACAATTTCACATGTCAATCATTGCAATTGTTTATAAAAAGACACTAACTAACCCTGTTTGCTCCGAGGTATAAATACAGGTGCCAAATTTTATTCAGATGGCAACTCCAGCGTGGCCTAGTCGGATAGAACATGTTCCTAATCCGGATAGACCTGCGTTCGAGCCTGTCGCAACGGATGCAACTACAGGGCACAGATAGATTTCTGTGATGTCCTCTCCTGTAGGAGCATCAGTTTCGATAGATTCTCTGGATAGCCGAAGATTGATTGACTGATCCCTTGGAATGTGGGGAAGGGTTGAAATCCGGGGGCCCACGGACGGATACCTGGATCCACTGACCTCGGGCAGGTCTTTCAATTCACCTGGATTTCAGGTGGGGAGAAGGGAGGCAATTTGGGTCGACACAAATGGCTTCCTGGACCCAGAACTCCATGGATACACGTGTTCGTGTATCCTTGGATACATGTCCGTGTATCACAGACAAGCATAGATAGTCACACGGATTGATCACACGGATACATTTCCGTGTGATCCGTGAATCCGTGTGATACGGGATTCGAACCTAGGTGGGTGGGGATAAGGATAAGGGAGGCAATTTGAGGGGACACAAATGGCTTCCTGGACCCCAGAACCCCATGGATAACCCTAAACATAATACGGTTACGAAATCCCATAAGATAAGATACACGGACATACATAAGATACACGAAAATCCCTAAGATACACGGATAGGTTCGTGTCACAGGTAACAGGGGGACGGAAAGGAGGGAGGAAGAGAGGGAGGGAGGGAGGAATAGAGAGAGGGAGGGGTATAATTAAATTTCAATTATCAATTTTATTAATTACAATTAAATCAATTTAAATTAATTTAACTCAATTTAATTGGAGTTATTTTTATATAATTATATAATTTATATAATTAGATATATAGTTAGATTATATAGTTAATATAGATATATATAGTTATATATATAATTGGAGTTATATAATTGGAGTAAATTTAGTTAAGATCTTTAAGATCTTTACTCTTAATTTAAATGAGTTTAAATCTAGGGAGGGAAGGAGGGAAGTTTATTTTCTGTTGTTAGTTAGGGTTTAACCAACCTAGCCAACCTAAACTAACCTAACCTAACCTAATATAACCAACCTTTTTTAAAGTTCATAAACCTTCATAACATTAATGTAAACTATATTAAAGAAAATTATTTTAAAAAATAAACTATATTAAATAAAAGTTAAACTTGTTCCTTAACTAGTTCCTTGTTCCTCCCTTTATAAACCTTTGATACCTATAGGTTAAAAATAATACGGTCATTAACTTCAATTAGTTTTAGGTTAGCTTAGTTTATAGGTTAGGTTAGGTTTAGGTTTAGGTTAGTTGGTAAAGTCAGTGCTTTAAACAACCGACGGCTAAAAGGACAGACTCCAAGATTAATACTCTATCCTGCTGATCGAGCATTAATGTGCATTAATTATAATTAAATTAAATTATTACATTTTAAATTATTAGCATTAAATCATGAATTGGATCAATGTGTGTACTCACACGTAGGTGAGTACACAAAAATGAATGACTTGTTCCTTCTCGTCTCACAATCAAGGGTTCGAATCCCGGTCGGACAGGGTAGCGTTTAGCGTTTTGGTAGCGTTTCCTTTCACCCAATGCCTCTATTCACCTAGAAGTAAATAGTGAGTTACTTGCATCCTGGTCAGTGAGTGAGGGTTAGTCACTAGTTGGACCTCGTAGGATAGGTGTTATAAGCCTAACATATGTATATATAACTGCTTGTTCCACGACTCAGTGATTTTACATGTGTTGACTAAATGAAGCCTAAGAGAGAATATCTAAGACTATCTAATATTAATATTATCAAATATTGGCCATTTTAGATTATTTTTACTTTTAAATTATTTGAATTTATGCCATGGCCATTTATGCTTAGAAGAGATTTGCTTTGGTTCTTTAATTACCGGTAGGTATGTGGCATTTGTATAGAATTTGTGCGAGATCAATAGCATCCCAACATTTTCATTTTGGAGAAACACTCCATTTGTTGTTGGTTTGACTAAATAGTTGCTATAAGCACTATCTTTAATGGAGAATTGGCTGGTATGTGTGAGTAAACTCTATGATGCAGTTTTAGGTTAGTTTGGGTTACTGGTTAGATTAGGTTTTAAGTGACGGAGTTCAGGTTTGATTAGGTGACAGGTTGATGATTAGATGACACACACAACCCTGTGAGTGTGTGTGTGTGTGTGTGTGTGTGTTTGTGTAAGAATGTCGCACATTGAAATGTGTACATGTGATTATAATAGTTTTTACCATCTGTGAAGAAAATGTCTGTAACCATTTGTCATTCCATTTTCTTTCTGCCTGCCTGCCTGCCTGCCTGCCTGCCTGCCTGCCTGCCTGCTAAAACTTCTCCACTCAATATGCTGTTGAATATCAATCTCCAGTGTTCACTTACCGTTAATTCATACAATATTAAACAAATGAAGTCATTAACAAATCTTTAAACATTTTCAGCACCTACATTCTTTCTAACATGAATCACAGTAACTAATATACTCAACTCAGTCACAAACACTTTTCTTATTCCTTCCTAAACACCTCACCATATATAACCTATCTCAAAAAATTAAGTTTAAATACCTAACTGCCAACCCTCCCTTCCCCACCCCCCCCCCCCCCCCAACAACCCAGGATGACCCACGGTAGCTCCTCTGGACACCCCCTACCAACAACCTCCGCCTAACGGTGGCCGCCATATCCCTACCCCCATTCCACCCCCAGTGTTACCCACCCTCCTCCTCCGTGTCAAACAGAGAAATTAGCGGCGATAACGCTAAATTTACCCAGCCAAACCGTTCGCCTCATTTGGACATACACCAGTAAATATTAATTATTACACCTGTTTAAACATTCACATATCAGTCAGTTAGCCTAAATTCTCCTCTATTCATTCATTCATGACACTGCTTCACTTGACTGCAAACATCATCGAATAACCCTGCCATTTTTTCTACCTGTCAACACAAACTCACAATTTCACATGTCAATCATTGCAATTGTTTATAAAAAGACACTAACTAACCCTGTTTGCTCCGAGGTATAAATACAGGTGCCAAATTTTATTCAGATGGCAACTCCAGCGTGGCCTAGTCGGATAGAACATGTTCCTAATCCGGATAGACCTGCGTTCGAGCCTGTCGCAACGATGCAACTACAGGGCACAGATAGATTTCTGTGATGTCCTCTCCTGTAGGAGCACTCAGTTTCGATAGATTCTCTGGATAGCCGAAGATTGATTGACTGATCCCTTGGAATGTGGGGAAGGGTTGAAATCCGGGGGCCCACGGACGGATACCTGGATCCACTGACCTCGGGCAGGTCTTCAATTCACCTGGATTTCAGGTGGGGAGAAGGGAGGCAATTTGGGTCGACACAAATGGCTTCCTGGACCCAGAACTCCATGGATACACGTGTTCGTGTATCCTTGGATACATGTCCGTGTATCACAGACAAGCATAGATAGTCACACGGATACATTTCCGTGTGATCCGTGAATCCGTGTGATACGGGATTCGAACCTAGGTGGGTGGGGATAAGGATAAGGGAGGCAATTTGAGGGGACACAAATGGCTTCCTGGACCCCAGAACCCCATGGATAACCCTAAACATAATACGGTTACGAAATCCCATAAGATAAGATACACGGACATACATAAGATACACGAAAATCCCTAAGATACACGGATAGGTTCGTGTCACAGGTAACAGGGGGACGGAAAGGAGGGAGGAAGAGAGGGAGGGAGGGAGGAATAGAGAGAGGAGGGGGTATAATTAAATTTCAATTATCAATTTTATTAATTACAATTAAATCAATTTAAATTAATTTAACTCAATTTAATTGGAGTTATTTTTATATAATTATATAATTTATATAATTAGATATATAGTTAGATTATATAGTTAATATAGATATATATAGTTATATATATAATTGGAGTTATATAATTGAGTAAATTTAGTTAAGATCTTAAGATCTTTACTCTTAATTTAAATGAGTTTAAATCTAGGAGGGAAGGAGGGAAGTTTATTTTCTGTTGTTAGTTAGGGTTTAACCAACCTAGCCAACCTAAACTAACCTAACCTAACCTAATATAACCAACCTTTTTTAAAGTTCATAAACCTTCATAACATTAATGTAAACTATATTAAAGAAAATTATTTTAAAAAATAAACTATATTAAATAAAAGTTAAACTTGTTCCTTAACTAGTTCCTTGTTCCTCCCTTTATAAACCTTTGATACCTATAGGTTAAAAATAATACGGTCATTAACTTCAATTAGTTTTAGGTTAGCTTAGTTTATAGGTTAGGTTAGGTTTAGGTTTAGGTTAAGTTGGTAAAGTCAGTGCTTTAAACAACCGACGGCTAAAAGGACAGACTCCAAGATTAATACTCTATCCTGCTGGATCGAGCATTAATGTGCATTAAATTATAAATTAAATTAAATTATTACATTTTTAAATTATTAGCATTAAATCATGAATTGATCAATGTGTGTACTCACCGTAGGTGAGTACACAAAATTGAATGACTTGTTCCTTCTCGTCTCACAATCAAGGGTTCGAATCCCGGTCGGACAGGGTAGCGTTTAGCGTTTGGTAGCGTTTCCTTTCACCCAATGCTCTATTCACCTAGAAGTAAATAGTGAGTTACTTGCATCCTGGTCAGTGAGTGAGGGTTAGTCACTAGTTGGACCTCGTAGGATAGGTGTTATAAGCCTAACATATGTATATATAAACTGCTTGTTCCACGACTCAGTGATTTTACATGTGTTGACTAAATGAAGCCTAAGAGAGAATATCTAAGACTATCTAATATTAATATTATCAAATATTTGGCCATTTTAGATATTTTTACTTTTAAATTATTTGAATTTATGCCATGGCCATTTATGCTTAGAAGAGATTTGCTTTGGTTCTTTAATTACCGGTAGGTATGTGGCATTTGTATAGAATTTGTGCGAGATCAATAGCATCCCAACATTTTCATTTTGGAGAAACACTCCATTTGTTGTTGGTTTGACTAAATAGTTGCTATAAGCACTATCTTTAATGGAGAATTGGCTGGTATGTGTGAGTAAACTCTATGATGCAGTTTTAGGTTAGTTTGGGTTACTGGTTAGATTAGGTTTTAAGTGACGGAGTTCAGGTTTGATTAGGTGACAGGTTGATGATTAGATGACACACACAACCCTGTGAGTGTGTGTGTGTGTGTGTGTGTGTGTTTGTGTAAGAATGTCGCACATTGAAATGTGTACATGTGATTATAATAGTTTTTACCATCTGTGAAGAAAATGTCTGTAACCATTTGTCATTCCATTTTCTTTCTGCCTGCCTGCCTGCCTGCCTGCCTGCCTGCCTGCCTGCCTGCCTGCCTGCTAAAACTTCTCCACTCAATATGCTGTTGAATATCAATCTCCAGTGTTCACTTACCGTTAATTCATACAATATTAAACAAATGAAGTCATTAACAAATCTTTAAACATTTTCAGCACCTACATTCTTTCTAACATGAATCACAGTAACTAATATACTCAACTCAGTCACAAACACTTTTCTTATTCCTTCCTAAACACCTCACCATATATAACCTATCTCAAAAATTAAGTTTAAATACCTAACTGCCAACCCTCCCTTCCCCCACCCCCCCCCCCCCCCCCAACAACCCAGGATGACCCACGGTAGCTCCTCTGGACACCCCCTACCAACAACCTCCGCCTAACGGTGGCCGCCATATCCCTACCCCCCATTCCACCCCCAGTGTTACCCACCCTCCTCCTCCGTGTCAAACAGAGAAATTAGCGGCGATAACGCTAAATTTACCCAGCCAAACCGTTCGCCTCATTTGGACATACACCAGTAAATATTAATTATTACACCTGTTTAAACATTCACATATCAGTCAGTTAGCCTAAATTCTCCTCTATTCATTCATTCATGACACTGCTTCACTTGACTGCAACATCATCGAATAACCCTGCCATTTTTTCTACCTGTCAACACAAACTCACAATTTCACATGTCAATCATTGCAATTGTTTATAAAAAGACACTAACTAACCCTGTTTGCTCCGAGGTATAATACAGGTGCCAAATTTTATTCAGATGGCAACTCCAGCGTGGCCTAGTCGGATAGAACATGTTCCTAATCCGGATAGACCTGCGTTCGAGCCTGTCGCAACGGATGCAACTACAGGGCACAGATAGATTTCTGTGATGTCCTCTCCTGTAGGAGCATCAGTTTCGATAGATTCTCTGGATAGCCGAAGATTGATTGACTGATCCCTTGGAATGTGGGGAAGGGTTGAAATCCGGGGGCCCACGGACGGATACCTGGAATCCACTGACCTCGGGCAGGTCTTTCAATTCACCTGGATTTCAGGTGGGGAGAAGGGAGGCAATTTGGGTCGACACAAATGGCTTCCTGGACCCAGAACTCCATGGATACACGTGTTCGTGTATCCTTGGATACATGTCCGTGTATCACAGACAAGCATAGATAGTCACACGGATTGATCACACGGATACATTTCCGTGTGATCCGTGAATCCGTGTGATACGGGATTCGAACCTAGGTGGGTGGGGATAAGGATAAGGGAGGCAATTTGAGGGGACACAAATGGCTTCCTGGACCCCAGAACCCCATGGATAACCCTAAACATAATACGGTTACGAAATCCCATAAGATAAGATACACGGACATACATAAGATACACGAAAATCCCTAAGATACACGGATAGGTTCGTGTCACAGGTAAGGAAAGGAAAGGGAGGGAGGAAGAGAGGGAGGGAGGGAGGAATAGAGAGAGGGAGGGGTATAATTAAATTTCAATTATCAATTTTATTAATTACAATTAAATCAATTTAAATTAATTTAACTCAATTTAATTGGAGTTATTTTTATATAATTATATAATTTATATAATTAGATATATAGTTAGATTATATAGTTAATATAGATATATATAGTTATATATATAATTGGAGTTATATAATTGGAGTAAATTTAGTTAAGATCTTTAAGATCTTTACTCTTAATTTAAATGAGTTTAAATCTAGGGAGGGAAGGAGGGAAGTTTATTTTCTGTTGTTAGTTAGGTTTAACCAACCTAGCCAACCTAAACTAACCTAACCTAACCTAATATAACCAACCTTTTTTTAAAGTTCATAAACCTTCATAACATTAATGTAAACTATATTAAAGAAAATTATTTTAAAAAATAAACTATATTAAATAAAGTTAAACTTGTTCCTTAACTAGTTCCTTGTTCCTCCCTTTATAAACCTTTGATACCTATAGGTTAAAAATAATACGGTCATTAACTTCAATTAGTTTTAGGTTAGCTTAGTTTATAGGTTAGGTAGGTTTAGGTTTAGGTTAAGTTGGTAAAGTCAGTGCTTTAAACAACCGACGGCTAAAAGGACAGACTCCAAGATTAATACTCTATCCTGCTGGATCGAGCATTAATGTGCATTAAATTATAAATTAAATTAAATTAAATTATTACATTTTTAAATTATTAGCATTAAATCATGAATTGGATCAATGTGTGTACTCCCACGTAGGTGAGTACACAAAAATGAATGACTTGTTCCTTCTCGTCTCACAATCAAGGGTTCGAATCCCGGTCGGACAGGGTAGCGTTTAGCGTTTTGGTAGCGTTTCCTTTCACCCAATGCCTCTATTCACCTAGAAGTAAATAGTGAGTTACTTGCATCCTGGTCAGTGAGTGAGGGTTAGTCACTAGTTGGGACCTCGTAGGATAGGTGTTATAAGCCTAACATATGTATATATAAACTGCTTGTTCCACGACTCAGTGATTTTACATGTGTTGACTAAATGAAGCCTAAGAGAGAATATCTAAGACTATCTAATATTAATATTATCAAATATTTGGCCATTTTAGATTATTTTTACTTTTAAATTATTTGAATTTATGCCATGGCCATTTATGCTTAGAAGAGATTTGCTTTGGTTCTTTAATTACCGGTAGGTATGTGGCATTTGTATAGAATTTGTGCGAGATCAATAGCATCCCAACATTTTCATTTTGGAGAAACACTCCATTTGTTGTTGGTTTGACTAAATAGTTGCTATAAGCACTATCTTTAATGGAGAATTGGCTGGTATGTGTGAGTAAACTCTATGATGCAGTTTTAGGTTAGTTTGGGTTACTGGTTAGATTAGGTTTTAAGTGACGGAGTTCAGGTTTGATTAGGTGACAGGTTGATGATTAGATGACACACACAACCCTGTGAGTGTGTGTGTGTGTGTGTGTGTGTGTTTGTGTAAGAATGTCGCACATTGAAATGTGTACATGTGATTATAATAGTTTTTACCATCTGTGAAGAAAATGTCTGTAACCATTTGTCATTCCATTTTCTTTCTGCCTGCCTGCCTGCCTGCCTGCCTGCCTGCCTGCCTGCCTGCCTGCCTGCCTGCCTGCCTGCCTGCTAAAACTTCTCCACTCAATATGCTGCTGAATATCAATCTCCAGTGTTCACTTACCGTTAATTCATACAATATTAAACAAATGAAGTCATTAACAAATCTTTAAACATTTTCAGCACCTACATTCTTTCTAACATGAATCACAGTAACTAATATACTCAACTCAGTCACAAACACTTTTCTTATTCCTTCCTAAACACCTCACCATATATAACCTATCTCAAAAAATTAAGTTTAAATACCTAACTGCCAACCCTCCCTTCCCCCACCCCCCCCCCCCCCCAACAACCCAGGATGACCCACGGTAGCTCCTCTGGACACCCCCTACCAACAACCTCCGCCTAACGGTGGCCGCCATATCCCTACCCCCATTCCACCCCCAGTGTTACCCACCCTCCTCCTCCGTGTCAAACAGAGAAATTAGCGGCGATAACGCTAAATTTACCCAGCCAAACCGTTCGCCTCATTTGGACATACACCAGTAAATATTAATTATTACACCTGTTTAAACATTCACATATCAGTCAGTTAGCCTAAATTCTCCTCTATTCATTCATTCATGACACTGCTTCACTTGACTGCAACATCATCGAATAACCCTGCCATTTTTTCTACCTGTCAACACAAACTCACAATTTCACATGTCAATCATTGCAATTGTTTATAAAAAGACACTAACTAACCCTGTTTGCTCCGAGGTATAAATACAGGTGCCAAATTTTATTCAGATGGCAACTCCAGCGTGGCCTAGTCGGATAGAACATGTTCCTAATCCGGATAGACCTGCGTTCGAGCCTGTCGCAACGGATGCAACTACAGGGCACAGATAGATTTCTGTGATGTCCTCTCCTGTAGGAGCATCAGTTTCGATAGATTCTCTGGATAGCCGAAGATTGATTGACTGATCCCTTGGAATGTGGGGAAGGGTTGAAATCCGGGGCCCACGGACGGATACCTGGATCCACTGACCTCGGGCAGGTCTTTCAATTCACCTGGATTTCAGGTGGGGAGAAGGGAGGCAATTTGGGTCGACACAAATGGCTTCCTGGACCCAGAACTCCATGGATACACGTGTTCGTGTATCCTTGGATACATGTCCGTGTATCACAGACAAGCATAGATAGTCACACGGATTGATCACACGGATACATTTCCGTGTGATCCGTGAATCCGTGTGATACGGGATTCGAACCTAGGTGGGTGGGGATAAGGATAAGGGAGGCAATTTGAGGGGACACAAATGGCTTCCTGGACCCCAGAACCCCATGGATAACCCTAAACATAATACGGTTACGAAATCCCATAAGATAAGATACACGGACATACATAAGATACACGAAAATCCCTAAGATACACGGATAGGTTCGTGTCACAGGTAACAGGGGGACGGAAAGGAGGGAGGAAGAGAGGGAGGGAGGGAGGAATAGAGAGAGGGAGGGGTATAATTAAATTTCAATTATCAATTTTATTAATTACAATTAAATCAATTTAAATTAATTTAACTCAATTTAATTGGAGTTATTTTTATATAATTATATAATTTATATAATTAGATATATAGTTAGATTATATAGTTAATATAGATATATATAGTTATATATATAATTGGAGTTATATAATTGGAGTAAATTTAGTTAAGATCTTTAAGATCTTTACTCTTAATTTAAATGAGTTTAAATCTAGGGAGGGAAGGAGGGAAGTTTATTTTCTGTTGTTAGTTAGGGTTTAACCAACCTAGCCAACCTAAACTAACCTAACCTAACCTAATATAACCAACCTTTTTTTAAAGTTCATAAACCTTCATAACATTAATGTAAACTATATTAAAGAAAATTATTTTAAAAAATAAACTATATTAAATAAAAGTTAAACTTGTTCCTTAACTAGTTCCTTGTTCCTCCCTTTATAAACCTTTGATACCTATAGGCTAAAAATAATACGGTCATTAACTTCAATTAGTTTTAGGTTAGCTTAGTTTATAGGTTAGGTTAGGTTTAGGTTTAGGTTAAGTTGGTAAAGTCAGTGCTTTAAACAACCGACGGCTAAAAGGACAGACTCCAAGATTAATACTCTATCCTGCTGGATCGAGCATTAATGTGCATTAAATTATAAATTAAATTAAATTATTACATTTTTAAATTATTAGCATTAAATCATGAATTGGATCAATGTGTGTACTCACACGTAGGTGAGTACACAAAAATGAATGACTTGTTCCTTCTCGTCTCACAATCAAGGGTTCGAATCCCGGTCGGACAGGGTAGCGTTTAGCGTTTTGGTAGCGTTTCCTTTCACCCAATGCCTCTATTCACCTAGAAGTAAATAGTGAGTTACTTGCATCCTGGTCAGTGAGTGAGGGTTAGTCACTAGTTGGACCTCGTAGGATAGGTGTTATAAGCCTAACATATGTATATATAAACTGCTTGTTCCACGACTCAGTGATTTTACATGTGTTGACTAAATGAAGCCTAAGAGAGAATATCTAAGACTATCTAATATTAATATTATCAAATATTTGGCCATTTTAGATTATTTTTACTTTTAAATTATTTGAATTTATGCCATGGCCATTTATGCTTAGAAGAGATTTGCTTTGGTTCTTTAATTACCGGTAGGTATGTGGCATTTGTATAGAATTTGTGCGAGATCAATAGCATCCCAACATTTTCATTTTGGAGAAACACTCCATTTGTTGTTGGTTTGACTAAATAGTTGCTATAAGCACTATCTTTAATGGAGAATTGGCTGGTATGTGTGAGTAAACTCTATGATGCAGTTTTAGGTTAGTTTGGGTTACTGGTTAGATTAGGTTTTAAGTGACGGAGTTCAGGTTTGATTAGGTGACAGGTTGATGATTAGATGACACACACAACCCTGTGAGTGTGTGTGTGTGTGTGTGTGTGTGTTTGTGTAAGAATGTCGCACATTGAAATGTGTACATGTGATTATAATAGTTTTTACCATCTGTGAAGAAAATGTCTGTAACCATTTGTCATTCCATTTTATTTCTGCCTGCCTGCCTGCCTGCCTGCCTGCCTGCCTGCCTGCCTGCCTGCCTGCCTGTCTGCCTGCTAAAACTTCTCCACTCAATATGCTGTTGAATATCAATCTCCAGTGTTCACTTACCGTTAATTCATACAATATTAAACAAATGAAGTCATTAACAAATCTTTAAACATTTTCAGCACCTACATTCTTTCTAACATGAATCACAGTAACTAATATACTCAACTCAGTCACAAACACTTTTCTTATTCCTTCCTAAACACCTCACCATATATAACCTATCTCAAAAAATTAAGTTTAAATACCTAACTGCCAACCCTCCCTTACCCCACCCCCCCCCCCCAACAACCCAGGATGACCCACGGTAGCTCCTCTGGACACCCCCTACCAACAACCTCCGCCTAACGGTGGCCGCCATATCCCTACCCCCATTCCACCCCCAGTGTTACCCACCCTCCTCCTCCGTGTCAAACAGAGAAATTAGCGGCGATAACGCTAAATTTACCCAGCCAAACCGTTCGCCTCATTTGGACATACACCAGTAAATATTAATTATTACACCTGTTTAAACATTCACATATCAGTCAGTTAGCCTAAATTCTCCTCTATTCATTCATTCATGACACTGCTTCACTTGACTGCAACATCATCGAATAACCCTGCCATTTTTTCTAACTGTCAACACAAACTCACAATTTCACATGTCAATCATTGCAATTGTTTATAAAAAGACACTAACTAACCCTGTTTGCTCCGAGGTATAAATACAGGTGCCAAATTTTATTCAGATGGCAACTCCAGCGTGGCCTAGTCGGATAGAACATGTTCCTAATCCGGATAGACCTGCGTTCGAGCCTGTCGCAACGGATGCAACTACAGGGCACAGATAGATTTCTGTGATGTCCTCTCCTGTAGGAGCATCAGTTTCGATAGATTCTCTGGATAGCCGAAGATTGATTGACTGATCCCTTGGAATGTGGGGAAGGGTTGAAATCCGGGGGCCCACGGACGGATACCTGGATCCACTGACCTCGGGCAGGTCTTTCAATTCACCTGGATTTCAGGTGGGGAGAAGGGAGGCAATTTGGGTCGACACAAATGGCTTCCTGGACCCAGAACTCCATGGATACACGTGTTCGTGTATCCTTGGATACATGTCCGTGTATCACAGACAAGCATAGATAGTCACACGGATACATTTCCGTGTGATCCGTGAATCCGTGTGATACGGGATTCGAACCTAGGTGGGTGGGGATAAGGATAAGGGAGGCAATTTGAGGGGACACAAATGGCTTCCTGGACCCCAGAACCCCATGGATAACCCTAAACATAATACGGTTACGAAATCCCATAAGATAAGATACACGGACATACATAAGATACACGAAAATCCCTAAGATACACGGATAGGTTCGTGTCACAGGTAACAGGGGGACGGAAAGGAGGAGGAAGAGAGGGAGGGAGGGAGGAATAGAGAGAGGGAGGGGTATAATTAAATTTCAATTATCAATTTTATTAATTACAATTAAATCAATTTAAATTAATTTAACTCAATTTAATTGGAGTTATTTTTATATAATTATATAATTTATATAATTAGATATATAGTTAGATTATATAGTTAATATAGATATATATAGTTATATATATAATTGGAGTTATATAATTGGAGTAAATTTAGTTAAGATCTTTAAGATCTTTACTCTTAATTTAAATGAGTTTAAATCTAGGGAGGGAAGTTTATTTTCTGTTGTTAGGGTTTAACCAACCTAGCCAACCTAAACTAACCTAACCTAACCTAATATAACCAATCTTTTTTTAAAGTTCATAAACCTTCATAACATTAACGTAAACTATATTAAAGAAAATTATTTTAAAAAATAAACTATATTAAATAAAAGTTAAACTTGTTCCTTAACTAGTTCCTTGTTCCTCCCTTTATAAACCTTTGATACCTATAGGTTAAAAATAATACGGTCATTAACTTCAATTTGTTTTAGGTTATTTTAGGTTATAGGTTAGGTTAGGTTTAGGTTAGGTTTAGGTTAGGTTGGGAAATGAGTCAGTGCTTTAAACATCCGACGGCTAAAAGGACAGACTCCAAGATTAATACTCTATCCTGCTGGATCGAGCATTAATGTGCATTAAATTATAAATTAAATTAAATTATTAAATTTTTAAATTATTAAATTTTTAAATTTTTAGCATTAAAGCATGAATTGGATCAATGTGTGTACTCACACGTAGGTGAGTACACAAAAATGAATGACTTGTTCCTTCTCGTCTCACAATCGGGGATTCAAGGGTTCGAATCCCGGTCGGACAGGGTAGCGTTTAGCGTTTTGGTAACGTTTCCTTTCACCCAATGCCTCTATTCACCTAGAAGTAAATAGTGAGTTACTTGCATCCTGGTGAGTGAGTGAGGGTTAGTCACTAGTTGGACCTTGTGGGGTAGGTGTTATAAGCCTAACATATGTATATATAAACTGCTTGTTCCACGACTCAGTAATTTTACATGTGTTGACTAAATGAAGCCTAAGAGAGAATATCTAAGACTCTCTAATATTAATATTATCTAATATTTGGCTATTTTAGATTATTTTTACTTTTAAATTATTTGAATTTATGCCATGGCCATTTATGCTTAGAGAGATTTGCTTTGGTTCTTTAATTACCGGTAGGTATGTGGCATTTGTATGGAATTTGTGCGAGATCAATAGCATCCCAACATTTTCATTTTGGAGAAACACTCCATTTGTTGTTGGTTTGACTAAATAGTTGCTATAAGCACTATCTTTAATGGAGAATTGGCTGGTATGTGTGAGTAAACTCTATGATGCAGTTTTAGGTTAGTTTGGGTTACTGGTTAGGTTAGGTTTTAAGTGACGGAGTTCAGGTTTGATTAGGTGACAGGTTGATGATTAGATGACACACACAACCCTGTGAGTGTGTGTGTGTGTGTGTGTTTGTGTAAGAATGTCGCACATTGAAATGTGTATATGTGATTATAATAGTTTTTTACCATCTGTGAAGAAAATGTCTGTAACCATTTGTCATTCCATTTTCTTTCTGCCTGCCTGCCTGCCTGCCTGCCTGCCTGCCTGCCTGCTAAAACTTCTCCACTCAATATGCTGTTGAATATCAATCTCCAGTGTTCACTTACCGTTAATTCATACAATATTAAACAAATGAAGTCATTAACAAATCTTTAAACATTTTCAGCACCTACATTCTTTCTAACATGAATCACAGTAACTAATATACTCAACTCAGTCACAAACACTTTTCTTATTCCTTCCTAAACACCTCACCAAAAATAACCTATCTCAAAAAATTAAGTTTAAATACCTAACTGCCAACCCTCCCTTCCCCCCCCCCCCACCCCCAACAACCCAGGATGACCCACGGTAGCTCCTCTGGACACCCCCTACCAACAACCTCCGCCTAACGGTGGCCGCCATATCCCTACCCCCATTCCACCCCCAGTGTTACCCACCCTCCCTCTCCGTGTCAAACAGAGAAAATAGCGGCGATAACGCTAAATTTACCCAGCCAAACCGTTCGCCTCATTTGGACATACACCAGTAAATATTAATTATTACACCTGTTTAAACATTCACATATCAGTCAGTTAGCCTAAATTCTCCTCTATTCATTCATTCATGACACTGCTTCACTTGACTGCAACATCATCGAATAACCCTGCCATTTTTTCTAACTGTCAACACAAACTCACAATTTCACATGTCAATCATTGCAATTGTTTATAAAAAGACACTAACTAACCCTGTTTGCTCCGAGGTATAAATACAGGTGCCAAATTTTATTCAGATGGCAACTCCAGCGTGGCCTAGTCGGATAGAACATGTTCTTAATCCGGATAGACCTGCGTTCGAGCCTGTCGCAACGGATGCAACTACAGGGCACAGATAGATTTCTGTGATGTCCTCTCCTGTAGGAGCATCAGTTTCGATAGATTCTCTGGATAGCCGAAGATTGATTGACTGATCCCTTGGAATATGGGGAAGGGTTGAAATCCGGGGGCCCACGGACGGATACCTGGATCCACTGACCTCGGGCAGGTCTTTCAATTCACCTGGATTTCAGGTGGAGAGAAGGGAATTTGGATCGACACAAATGGCTTCCTGGACCCAGAACTCCATGGATACACGTGTTCGTGTATCCTTGGATACATGTCCGTGTATCACAGACAAGCATAGATAGTCACACGGATTGATCACACGGATACATTTCCGTGTGATCCGTGAATCCGTGTGATACGGGATTCGAACCTAGGTGGGTGGGGATAAGGATAAGGGAGGCAATTTGAGGGGACACAAATGGCTTCCTGGACCCCAGAACCCCATGGATAACCCTAAACATAATACGGTTACGAAATCCCATAAGATAAGATACACGGACATACATAAGATACACGAAAATCCCTATGATACATGGATAGGTTCGTGTCACAGGTAACAGGGGGACGGAAAGGAGGGAGGAAGAGTGGGAGGGAGGGAGGAAGAGAGAGAGGGAGGGGTATAATTAAATTTCAATTATCAATTTTATTAATTACAATTAAATCAATTTAAATTAATTTAACTCAATTTAATTGGAGTTATTTTTATATAATTATATAATTTATATAATTAGATATATAGTTAGATTATATAGTTAATATAGATATATATAGTTATATATATAATTGGAGTTATATAATTGGAGTAAATTTAGTTAAGATCTTAAGATCTTTACTCTTAATTTAAATGAGTTTAAATCTAGGGAGGGAAGTTTATTTTCTGTTGTTAGGGTTTAACCAACCAAGCCAACCTAAACTAACCTAACCTAACCTAATATAACCAATCTTTTTTTAAAGTTCATAAACCTTCATAACATTAACGTAAACTATATTAAAGAAAATTATTTTAAAAAATAAACTATATTAAATAAAAGTTAAACTTGTTCCTTAACTAGTTCCTTGTTCCTCCCTTTATAAACCTTTGATACCTATAGGTTAAAAATAATACGGTCATTAACTTCAATTAGTTTTAGGTTATTTTAGGTTATAGGTTAGGTTAGGTTTAGGTTAGGTTTAGGTTAGGTTGGGAAATGAGTCAGTGCTTTAAACATCCGACGGCTAAAAGGACAGACTCCAAGATTAATACTCTATCCTGCTGGATCGAGCATTAATGTGCATTAAATTATAAATTAAATTAAATTATTAAATTTTTAAATTATTAAATTTTTAAATTTTTAGCATTAAAGCATGAATTGGATCAATGTGTGTACTCACACGTAGGTGAGTACACAAAAATGAATGACTTGTTCCTTCTCGTCTCACAATCGGGGATTCAAGGGTTCGAATCCCGGTCGGACAGGGTAGCGTTTAGCGTTTTGGTAACGTTTCCTTTCACCCAATGCCTCTATTCACCTAGAAGTAAATAGTGAGTTACTTGCATCCTGGTGAGTGAGTGAGGGTTAGTCACTAGTTGGACCTTGTGGGGTAGGTGTTATAAGCCTAAGATATGTATATATAAACTGCTTGTTCCACGACTCAGTGATTTTACATGTGTTGACTAAATGAAGCCTAAGAGAGAATATCTAAGACTCTCTAATATTAATATTATCTAATATTTGGCTATTTTAGATTATTTTTACTTTTAAATTATTTGAATTTATGCCATGGCCATTTATGCTTAGAAGAGATTTGCTTTGGTTCTTTAATTACCGGTAGGTATGTGGCATTTGTATGGAATTTGTGCGAGATCAATAGCATCCCAACATTTTCATTTTGGAGAAACACTCCATTTGTTGTTGGTTTGACTAAATAGTTGCTATAAGCACTATCTTTAATGGAGAATTGGCTGGTATGTGTGAGTAAACTCTATGATGCAGTTTTAGGTTAGTTTGGGTTACTGGTTAGGTTAGGTTTTAAGTGACGGAGTTCAGGTTTGATTAGGTGACAGGTTGATGATTAGATGACACACACAACCCTGTGAGTGTGTGTGTTTGTGTAAGAATGTCGCACATTGAAATGTGTACATGTGATTATAATAGTTTTTACCATCTGTGAAGAAAATGTCTGTAACCATTTGTCATTCCATTTTCTTTCTGCCTGCCTGCCTGCCTGCCTGCCTGCTAAAACTTCTCCACTCAATATGCTGTTGAATATCAATCTCCAGTGTTCACTTACCGTTAATTCATACAATATTAAACAAATGAAGTCATTAACAAATCTTTAAACATTTTCAGCACCTACATTCTTTCTAACATGAATCACAGTAACTAATATACTCAACTCAGTCACAAACACTTTTCTTATTCCTTCCTAATCTCCTCACCATATATAACCTATCTCAAAAATTAAGTTTAAATACCTAACTGCCAACCCTCCCTTCCCCCACCCCCCAACAACCAGGATGACCCACGGTAGCTCCTCTGGACACCCCCTACCAACAACCTCCGCCTAACGGTGGCCGCCATATCCCTACCCCCATTCCACCCCCAGTGTTACCCACCCTCCTCCTCCGTGTCAAACAGAGAAATTAGCGGCGATAACGCTAAATTTACCCAGCCAAACCGTTCGCCTCATTTGGACATACACCAGTAAATATTAATTATTACACCTGTTTAAACATTCACATATCAGTCAGTTAGCCTAAATTCTCCTCTATTCATTCATTCATGACACTGCTTCACTTGACTGCAACATCATCGAATAACCCTGCCATTTTTTCTAACTGTCAACACAAACTCACAATTTCACATGTCAATCATTGCAATTGTTTATAAAAAGACACTAACTAACCCTGTTTGCTCCGAGGTATAAATACAGGTGCCAAATTTTATTCAGATGGCAACTCCAGCGTGGCCTAGTCGGATAGAACATGTTCCTAATCCGGATAGACCTGCGTTCGAGCCTGTCGCAACGGATGCAACTACAGGGCACAGATAGATTTCTGTGATGTCCTCTCCTGTAGGAGCATCAGTTTCGATAGATTCTCTGGATAGCCGAAGATTGATTGACTGATCCCTTGGAATGTGGGGAAGGGTTGAAATCCGGGGGCCCACGGACGGATACCTGGATCCACTGACCTCGGGCAGGTCTTTCAATTCACCTGGATTTCAGGTGGGGAGAAGGGAGGCAATTTGGGTCGACACAAATGGCTTCCTGGACCCAGAACTCCATGGATACACGTGTTCGTGTATCCTTGGATACATGTCCGTGTATCACAGACAAGCATAGATAGTCACACGGATACATTTCCGTGTGATCCGTGAATCCGTGTGATACGGGATTCGAACCTAGGTGGGTGGGGATAAGGATAAGGGAGGCAATTTGAGGGGACACAAATGGCTTCCTGGACCCCAGAACCCCATGGATAACCCTAAACATAATACGGTTACGAAATCCCATAAGATAAGATACACGGACATACATAAGATACACGAAAATCCCTAAGATACACGGATAGGTTCGTGTCACAGGTAACAGGGGGACGGAAAGGAGGGAGGAAGAGAGGGAGGGAGGGAGGAATAGAGAGAGGGAGGGGTATAATTAAATTTCAATTATCATTTTATTAATTACAATTAAATCAATTTAAATTAATTTAACTCAATTTAATTGGAGTTATTTTTATATAATTATATAATTTATATAATTAGATATATAGTTAGATTATATAGTTAATATAGATATATATAGTTTATATATATAATTGGAGTTATATAATTGGAGTAAATTTAGTTAAGATCTTTAAGATCTTTACTCTTAATTTAAATGAGTTTAAATCTAGGGAGGGAAGTTTATTTTCTGTTGTTAGGGTTTAGCCAACCTAAACTAACCTAACCTAACCTAATATAACCAATCTTTTTTTAAAGTTCATAAACCTTCATAACATTAACGTAAACTATATTAAAGAAAATTATTTTAAAAAATAAACTATATTAAATAAAAGTTAAACTTGTTCCTTAACTAGTTCCTTGTTCCTCCCTTTATAAACCTTTGATACCTATAGGTTAAAAATAATACGGTCATTAACTTCAATTAGTTTTAGGTTATTTTAGGTTATAGGTTAGGTTAGGTTTAGGTTAGGTTTAGGTTAGGTTGGGAAATGAGTCAGTGCTTTAAACATCCGACGGCTAAAAGGACAGACTCCAAGATTAATACTCTATCCTGCTGGATCGAGCATTAATGTGCATTAAATTATAAATTAAATTAAATTATTAAATTTTTAAATTATTAAATTTTTAAATTTTTAGCATTAAAGCATGAATTGGATCAATGTGTGTACTCACACGTAGGTGAGTACACAAAAATGAATGACTTGTTCCTTCTCGTCTCACAATCGGGGATTCAAGGGTTCGAATCCCGGTCGGACAGGGTAGCGTTTAGCGTTTTGGTAACGTTTCCTTTCACCCAATGCCTCTATTCACCTAGAAGTAAATAGTGAGTTACTTGCATCCTGGTGAGTGAGTGAGGGTTAGTCACTAGTTGGACCTTGTGGGGTAGGTGTTATAAGCCTAACATATGTATATATAAACTGCTTGTTCCACGACTCAGTAATTTTACATGTGTTGACTAAATGAAGCCTAAGAGAGAATATCTAAGACTCTCTAATATTAATATTATCTAATATTTGGCTATTTTAGATTATTTTTACTTTTAAATTATTTGAATTTATGCCATGGCCATTTATGCTTAGAAGAGATTTGCTTTGGTTCTTTAATTACCGGTAGGTATGTGGCATTTGTATGGAATTTGTGCGAGATCAATAGCATCCCAACATTTTCATTTTGGAGAAACACTCCATTTGTTGTTGGTTTGACTAAATAGTTGCTATAAGCACTATCTTTAATGGAGAATTGGCTGGTATGTGTGAGTAAACTCTATGATGCAGTTTTAGGTTAGTTTGGGTTACTGGTTAGGTTAGGTTTTAAGTGACGGAGTTCAGGTTTGATTAGGTGACAGGTTGATGATTAGATGACACACACAACCCTGTGAGTGTGTGTGTGTGTGTGTGTTTGTGTAAGAATGTCGCACATTGAAATGTGTATATGTGATTATAATAGTTTTTACCATCTGTGAAGAAAATGTCTGTAACCATTTGTCATTCCATTTTCTTTCTGCCTGCCTGCCTGCCTGCCTGCCTGCCTGCCTGCCTGCTAAAACTTCTCCACTCAATATGCTGTTGAATATCAATCTCCAGTGTTCACTTACCGTTAATTCATACAATATTAAACAAATGAAGTCATTAACAAATCTTTAAACATTTCAGCACCTACATTCTTTCTAACATGAATCACAGTAACTAATATACTCAACTCAGTCACAAACACTTTTCTTATTCCTTCCTAAACACCTCACCAAAATAACCTATCTCAAAAAATTAAGTTTAAATACCTAACTGCCAACCCTCCCTTCCCCCCCCCCCACCCCCAACAACCCAGGATGACCCACGGTAGCTCCTCTGGACACCCCTACCAACAACCTCCGCCTAACGGTGGCCGCCATATCCCTACCCCCATTCCACCCCCAGTGTTACCCACCCTCCTCCTCCGTGTCAAACAGAGAAAATAGCGGCGATAACGCTAAATTTACCCAGCCAAACCGTTCGCCTCATTTGGACATACACCAGTAAATATTAATTATTACACCTGTTTAAACATTCACATATCAGTCAGTTAGCCTAAATTCTCCTCTATTCATTCATTCATGACACTGCTTCACTTGACTGCAACATCATCGAATAACCCTGCCATTTTTTCTAACTGTCAACACAAACTCACAATTTCACATGTCAATCATTGCAATTGTTTATAAAAGACACTAACTAACCCTGTTTGCTCCGAGGTATAAATACAGGTGCCAAATTTTATTCAGATGGCAACTCCAGCGTGGCCTAGTCGGATAGAACATGTTCTTAATCCGGATAGACCTGCGTTCGAGCCTGTCGCAACGGATGCAACTACAGGGCACAGATAGATTTCTGTGATGTCCTCTCCTGTAGGAGCATCAGTTTCGATAGATTCTCTGGATAGCCGAAGATTGATTGACTGATCCCTTGGAATATGGGGAAGGGTTGAAATCCGGGGGCCCACGGACGGATACCTGGATCCACTGACCTCGGGCAGGTCTTTCAATTCACCTGGATTTCAGGTGGAGAGAAGGGAATTTGGATCGACACAAATGGCTTCCTGGACCCAGAACTCCATGGATACACGTGTTCGTGTATCCTTGGATACATGTCCGTGTATCACAGACAAGCATAGATAGTCACACGGATTGATCACACGGATACATTTCCGTGTGATCCGTGAATCCGTGTGATACGGGATTCGAACCTAGGTGGGTGGGGATAAGGATAAGGGAGGCAATTTGAGGGGACACAAATGGCTTCCTGGACCCCAGAACCCCATGGATAACCCTAAACATAATACGGTTACGAAATCCCATAAGATAAGATACACGGACATACATAAGATACACGAAAATCCCTATGATACATGGATAGGTTCGTGTCACAGGTAACAGGGGGACGGAAAGGAGGGAGGAAGAGTGGGAGGGAGGGAGGAAGAGAGAGAGGGAGGGGTATAATTAAATTTCAATTATCAATTTTATTAATTACAATTAAATCAATTTAAATTAATTTAACTCAATTTAATTGGAGTTATTTTTATATAATTATATAATTTATATAATTAGATATATAGTTAGATTATATAGTTAATATAGATATATATAGTTATATATATAATTGGAGTTATATAATTGGAGTAAATTTAGTTAAGATCTTTAAGATCTTTACTCTTAATTTAAATGAGTTTAAATCTAGGGAGGGAAGTTTATTTTCTGTTGTTAGGGTTTAACCAACCAAGCCAACCTAAACTAACCTAACCTAACCTAATATAACCAATCTTTTTTTAAAGTTCATAAACCTTCATAACATTAACGTAAACTATATTAAAGAAAATTATTTTAAAAAATAAACTATATTAAATAAAAGTTAAACTTGTTCCTTAACTAGTTCCTTGTTCCTCCCTTTATAAACCTTTGATACCTATAGGTTAAAAATAATACGGTCATTAACTTCAATTAGTTTTAGGTTATTTTAGGTTATAGGTTAGGTTAGGTTTAGGTTAGGTTTAGGTTAGGTTGGGAAATGAGTCAGTGCTTTAAACATCCGACGGCTAAAAGGACAGACTCCAAGATTAATACTCTATCCTGCTGGATCGAGCATTAATGTGCATTAAATTATAAATTAAATTAAATTATTAAATTTTAAATTATTAAATTTTTAAATTTTTAGCATTAAAGCATGAATTGGATCAATGTGTGTACTCACACGTAGGTGAGTACACAAAAATGAATGACTTGTTCCTTCTCGTCTCACAATCGGGATTCAAGGGTTCGAATCCCGGTCGGACAGGGTAGCGTTTAGCGTTTTGGTAACGTTTCCTTTCACCCAATGCCTCTATTCACCTAGAAGTAAATAGTGAGTTACTTGCATCCTGGTGAGTGAGTGAGGGTTAGTCACTAGTTGGACCTTGTGGGGTAGGTGTTATAAGCCTAAGATATGTATATATAAACTGCTTGTTCCACGACTCAGTGATTTTACATGTGTTGACTAAATGAAGCCTAAGAGAGAATATCTAAGACTCTCTAATATTAATATTATCTAATATTTGGCTATTTTAGATTATTTTTACTTTTAAATTATTTGAATTTATGCCATGGCCATTTATGCTTAGAAGAGATTTGCTTTGGTTCTTTAATTACCGGTAGGTATGTGGCATTTGTATGGAATTTGTGCGAGATCAATAGCATCCCAACATTTTCATTTTGGAGAAACACTCCATTTGTTGTTGGTTTGACTAAATAGTTGCTATAAGCACTATCTTTAATGGAGAATTGGCTGGTATGTGTGAGTAAACTCTATGATGCAGTTTTAGGTTAGTTTGGGTTACTGGTTAGGTTAGGTTTTAAGTGACGGAGTTCAGGTTTGATTAGGTGACAGGTTGATGATTAGATGACACACACAACCCTGTGAGTGTGTGTGTGTGTGTGTGTTTGTGTAAGAATGTCGCACATTGAAATGTGTACATGTGATTATAATAGTTTTTACCATCTGTGAAGAAAATGTCTGTAACCATTTGTCATTCCATTTTCTTTCTGCCTGCCTGCCTGCCTGCCTGCCTGCTAAAACTTCTCCACTCAATATGCTGTTGAATATCAATCTCCAGTGTTCACTTACCGTTAATTCATACAATATTAAACAAATGAAGTCATTAACAAATCTTTAAACATTTTCAGCACCTACATTCTTTCTAACATGAATCACAGTAACTAATATACTCAACTCAGTCACAAACACTTTTCTTATTCCTTCCTAATCTCCTCACCATATATAACCTATCTCAAAAAATTAAGTTTAAATACCTAACTGCCAACCCTCCCTTCCCCCACCACCCAACAACCCAGGATGACCCACGGTAGCTCCTCTGGACACCCCCTACCAACAACCTCCGCCTAACGGTGGCCGCCATATCCCTACCCCCATTCCACCCCCAGTGTTACCCACCCTCCTCCTCCGTGTCAAACAGAGAAAATAGCGGCGATAACGCTAAATTTACCCAGCCAAACCGTTCGCCTCATTTGGACATACACCAGTAAATATTAATTATTACACCTGTTTAAACATTCACATATCAGTCAGTTAGCCTAAATTCTCCTCTATTCATTCATTCATGACACTGCTTCACTTGACTGCAACATCATCGAATAACCCTGCCATTTTTTCTGTCAACACAAACTCACAATTTCACATGTCAATCATTGCAATTGTTTATAAAAAGACACTAACTAACCCTGTTTGCTCCGAGGTATAAATACAGGTGCCAAATTTTATTCAGATGGCAACTCCAGCGTGGCCTAGTCGGATAGAACATGTTCTTAATCCGGATAGACCTGCGTTCGAGCCTGTCGCAACGGATGCAACTACAGGGCACAGATAGATTTCTGTGATGTCCTCTCCTGTAGGAGCATCAGTTTCGATAGATTCTCTGGATAGCCGAAGATTGATTGACTGATCCCTTGGAATATGGGGAAGGGTTGAAATCCGGGGGCCCACGGACGGATACCTGGATCCACTGACCTCGGGCAGGTCTTTCAATTCACCTGGATTTCAGGTGGAGAGAAGGGAATTTGGGTCGACACAAATGGCTTCCTGGACCCAGAACTCCATGGATACACGTGTTCGTGTATCCTTGGATACATGTCCGTGTATCACAGACAAGCATAGATAGTCACACGGATTGATCACACGGATACATTTCCGTGTGATCCGTGAATCCGTGTGATACGGGATTCGAACCTAGGTGGGTGGGGATAAGGATAAGGGAGGCAATTTGAGGGGACACAAATGGCTTCCTGGACCCCAGAACCCCATGGATAAACCTAAACATAATACGGTTACGAAATCCCATAAGATAAGATACACGGACATACATAAGATACACGAAAATCCCTAAGATACATGGATAGGTTCGTGTCACAGGTAACAGGGGGACGGAAAGGAGGGAGGAAGAGAGGGAGGGAGGGAGGAAGAGAGAGAGGGAGGGGTATAATTAAATTTCAATTATCAATTTTATTAATTACAATTAAATCAATTTAAATTAATTTAACTCAATTTAATTGGAGTTATTTTTATATAATTATATAATTTATATAATTAGATATATAGTTAGATTATATAGTTAATATAGATATATATAGTTATATATATAATTGGAGTTATATAATTGGAGTAAATTTAGTTAAGATCTTTAAGATCTTTACTCTTAATTTAAATGAGTTTAAATCTAGGGAGGGAAGTTTATTTTCTGTTGTTAGGGTTTAACCAACCTAGCCAACCTAAACTAACCTAACCTAACCTAATATAACCAATCTTTTTTTAAAGTTCATAAACCTTCATAACATTAACGTAAACTATATTAAAGAAAATTATTTTAAAAAATAAACTATATTAAATAAAAGTTAAACTTGTTCCTTAACTAGTTCCTTGTTCCTCCCTTTATAAACCTTTGATACCTATAGGTTAAAAATAATACGGTCATTAACTTCAATTAGTTTTTAGGTATTTTAGGTTATAGGTTAGGTTAGGTTTAGGTTAGGTTTAGGTTAGGTTGGGAAATAAGTCAGTGCTTTAAACATCCGACGGCTAAAAGGACAGACTCCAAGATTAATACTCTATCCTGCTGGATCGAGCATTAATGTGCATTAAATTATAAATTAAATTAAATTATTAAATTTTTAAATTATTAAATTTTTAAATTTTTAGCATTAAAGCATGAATTGGATCAATGTGTGTACTCACACGTAGGTGAGTACACAAAAATGAATGACTTGTTCCTTCTCGTCTCACAATCGGGGATTCAAGGGTTCGAATCCCGTCGGACAGGGTAGCGTTTAGCGTTTTGGTAACGTTTCCTTTCACCCAATGCCTCTATTCACCTAGAAGTAAATAGTGAGTTACTTGCATCCTGTGAGTGAGTGAGGGTTAGTCACTAGTTGGACCTTGTGGGTAGGTGTTATAAGCTAACATATGTATATATAAAACTGCTTGTTCCACGACTCAGTGATTTTACATGTGTTGACTAAATGAAGCCTAAGAGAGAATATCCTAAGACTCTCTAATATTAATTATTATCTAATATTTGGCTATTTTAGATTATTTTTACTTTTAAATTATTTGAATTTATGCCATGGCCATTTATGCTTAGAAGAGATTTGCTTTGGTTCTTTAATTACCGGTAGGTATGTGGCATTTGTATGGAATTTGTGCGAGATCAATAGCATCCCAACATTTTCATTTTGGAGAAACACTCCATTGTTGTTGGTTTGACTAAATAGTTGCTATAAGCACTATCTTTAATGGAGAATGGCTGGTATGTGTGAGTAAACTCTATGATGCAGTTTTAGGTTAGTTTGGGTTACTGGTTAGGTTAGGTTTAAGTGACGGAGTTCAGGTTTGATTAGGTGACAGGTTGATGATTAGATGACACACACAACCCTGTGAGTGTGTGTGTGTGTGTGTGTTTGTGTAAGAATGTCGCACATTGAAATGTGTACATGTGATTATAATAGTTTTTACCATCTGTGAAGAAAATATCTGTAACCATTTGTCATTCCATTTTTCTTTCTGCCTGCCTGCCTGCCTGCCTGCCTGCTAAAACTTCTCCACTCAATATGCTGTTGAATATCAATCTCCAGTGTTCACTTACCGTTAATTCATACAATATTAAACAAATGAAGTCATTAACAAATCTTTAAACATTTCAGCACCTACATTCTTTCTAACATGAATCACAGTAACTAATATACTCAACTCAGTCACAAACACTTTTCTTATTCCTTCCTAATCTCCTCACCATATATAACCTATCTCAAAAAATTAAGTTTAAATACCTAACTGCCAACCCTCCCTTCCCCCACCACCCAACAACCCAGATGACCCACGGTAGCTCCTCTGGACACCCCCCTACCAACAACCTCCGCCTAACGGGTGCCGCCATATCCCTACCCACCTTCCACCCCAGTGTTACCCACCCTCCTCCTCCGTGTCAAACAGAGAAAATAGCGGCGATAACGCTAAATTTACCCAGCCAAACCGTTCGCCTCATTTGGACATACACCAGTAAATATTAATTATTACACCTGTTTTAAACATTCACATATCAGTCAGTTAGCCTAAATTCTCCTCTATTCATTCATTCATGACACTGCTTCACTTGACTGCAACATCATCGAATAACCCTGCCATTTTTAACTGTCAACACAAACTCACAATTTCACATGTCAATCATTGCAATTGTTTATAAAAAGACACTAACTAACCCTGTTTGCTCCGAGGTATAAATACAGGTGCCAAATTTTATTCAGATGGCAACTCCAGCGTGGCCTAGTCGGATAGAACATGTTCCTAATCCGGATAGACCTGCGTTCGAGCTGTCGCAACGGATGCAACTACAGGCACAGATAGATTCTGTGATGTCCTCTCCTGTAGGAGCATCAGTTCGATAGATTCTCTGGATAGCCGAAGATGATTGACTGACCCTTGGAATGTGGGGAAGGGTTGAAATCCGGGGGCCCACGGACGGATACCTGGATCCACTGACCTCGGGCAGGTCTTTCAATTCACCTGGATTTCAGGTGGGAGAAGGGAGGCAATTTGGGTCGACACAAATGGCTTCCTGGACCCAGAACTCCATGGATACACGTGTTCGTGTATCCTTGGATACATGTCCGTGTATCACAGACAAGCATAGATAGTCACACGGATTGATCACACGGATACATTTCCGTGTGATCCGTGAATCCGTGTGATACGGGATTCGAACTAGGTGGGGGGGATAAGG
>NC_091185.1:20813292-20980792 GCF_040958095.1 Procambarus clarkii
TGTTCCACGACTCAGTGATTTTACATGTGTTGACTAAATGAAGCCTAAGAGAGAATATCTAAGACTATCTAATATTAATATTATCAAATATTTGGCCATTTTAGATTATTTTTACTTTTAAATTATTTGAATTTATGCCATGGCCATTTATGCTTAGAAGAGATTTGCTTTGGTTCTTTAATTACCGGTAGGTATGTGGCATTTGTATAGAATTTGTGCGAGATCAATAGCATCCCAACATTTTCATTTTGGAGAAACACTCCATTTGTTGTTGGTTTGACTAAATAGTTGCTATAAGCACTATCTTTAATGGAGAATTGGCTGGTATGTGTGAGTAAACTCTATGATGCAGTTTTAGGTTAGTTTGGGTTACTGGTTAGATTAGGTTTTAAGTGACGGAGTTCAGGTTTGATTAGGTGACAGGTTGATGATTAGATGACACACACAACCCTGTGAGTGTGTGTGTGTGTGTGTGTTTGTGTAAGAATGTCGCACATTGAAATGTGTACATGTGATTATAATAGTTTTTACCATCTGTGAAGAAAATGTCTGTAACCATTTGTCATTCCATTTTCTTTCTGCCTACCTGCCTGCCTGCCTGCCTGCCTGCCTGCTAAAACTTCTCCACTCAATATGCTGTTGAATATCAATCTCCAGTGTTCACTTACCGTTAATTTATACAATATTAAACAAATGAAGTCATTAACAAATCTTTAAACATTTTCAGCACCTACATTCTTTCTAACATGAATCACAGTAACTAATATACTCAACTCAGTCACAAACACTTTTCTTATTCCTTCCTAAACACCTCACCATATATAACCTATCTCAAAAAATTAAGTTTAAATACCTAACTGCCAACCCTCCCTTCCCCCACCCCCCAACAACCCAGGGTGACCCACGGTAGCTCCTCTGGACACCCCCTACCAACAACCTCCGCCCAACGGTGGCCGCCATATCCCCACCCCCAGTGTTACCCCCCCCTCCTCCTCCCCGTCAAACAGAGAAAATAGCGGCGATAACGCTATATTTCCCAGCCAAACCGTTCGCCTCATTTGGACATACACCAGTAAATATTAATTATTACACCTGTTTAAACATTCACATATCAGTCAGTTAGCCTAAATTCTCCTCTATTCATTCATTCATGACACTGCTTCACTTGACTGCAACATCATCGAATAACGCTGCCATTTTTTCTAACTGTCAACACAAACTCACAATTTCACATGTCAATCATTGCAATTGTTTATAAAAAGACACTAACTAACCCTGTTTGCTCCGAGGTATAAATACAGGTGCCAAATTATATTCAGAAAGCAACTCCAGCGTGGCCTAGTCGGATAGAACATGTTCCTAATCCGGATAGACCTGCGTTCGAGCCTGTCGCAACGGATGCAACTACAGGGCACAGATAGATTTCTGTGATGTCCTCTCCTGTAGGAGCATCAGTTTCGATAGATTCTCTGGATAGCCGAAGATTGATTGACTGATCCCTTGGAATGTGGGGAAGGGTTGAAATCCGGGGGCCCACGGACGGATACCTGGATCTACTGACCTCGGGCAGGTCTTTCAATTCACCTGGATTTCAGGTGGGGAGAAGGGAGGCAATTTGGGTCGACACAAATGGCTTCCTGGACCCAGAACTCCATGGATACACGTGTTCGTGTATCCTTGGATACATGTCCGTGTATCACAGACAAGCATAGATAGTCACACGGATTGATCACACGGATACATTTCCGTGTGATCCGTGAATCCGTGTGATACGGGATTCGAACCTAGGTAGGTGGGGATAAGGATAAGGGAGGCAATTTGAGGGGACACAAATGGCTTCCTGGACCCCAGAACCCCAGAACCCCATGGATAACCCTAAACATAATACGGTTACGAAATCCCATAAGATAAGATACACGGAAATCCCTAAGATACACGGATAGGTTCGTGTCACAGGTAACAGAGGGACGGAAAGGAGGGAGGAAGAGAGGGAGGGAGGGAGGAAGGGAGAGAGGGAGGGGTATAATTAAATTTCAATTATCAATTTTATTAATTACAATTAAATCAATTTAAATTAATTTAACTCAATTTAATTGGAGTTATTTTTATATAATTATATAATTTATATAATTAGATATATAGATTTAGATTATATAGTTAATATAGATATATATAGTTATATATATATATAATTGGAGTTATATAATTGGAGTAAATTTAGTTAAGATCTTTAAGATCTTTACTCTTAATTTAAATGAGTTTAAATCTAGGGAGGGAAGGAGGGAAGTTTATTTTCTGTTGTTAGTTAGGGTTTAACCAACCTAGCCAACCTAAACTAACCTAACCTAACATAATATAACCAACCTTTTTTTAAAGTTCATAAACCTTCATAACATTAATGTAAACTATATTAAAGAAAATTATTTTAAAAAATAAACTATATTAAATAAAAGTTAAACTTGTTCCTTAACTAGTTCCTTGTTCCTCCCTTTATAAACCTTTGATACCTATAGGTTAAAAATAATACGGTCATTAACTTCAATTAGTTTTAGGTTAGTTTAGGTTATAGGTTAGGTTAGGTTTAGGTTAGGTTGGGAAATGAGTCAGTGCTTTAAACAACCGACGGCTAAAAGGACAGACTCCAAGATTAATACTCTATCCTGCTGGATCGAGCATTAATGTGCATTAAATTATAAATTAAATTAAATTATTAAATTTTTAAATTATTAGCATTAAAGCATGAATTGGATCAATGTGTGTACTCACACGTAGGTGAGTACACAAAAATGAATGACTTGTTCCTTCTCGTCTCACAATCGGGGATTCAAGGGTTCGAATCCCGGTCGGACAGGGTAGCGTTTAGCGTTTTGGTAGCGTTTCCTTTCACCCAATGCCTCTATTCACCTAGAAGTAAATAGTGAGTTACTTGCATCCTGGTGAGTGAGTGAGGGTTAGTCACTAGTTGGACCTTGTGGGGTAGGTGTTATAAGCCTAACATATGTATATATAAACTGCTTGTTCCACGACTCAGTGATTTTACATGTGTTCACTAAATGAAGCCTAAGAGAGAATATCTAAGACTATCTAATATTAATATTATCTAATATTTGGCCATTTTAGATTATTTTTACTTTTAAATTATTTGAATTTATGCCATGGCCATTTATGCTTAGAAGAGATTTGCTTTGGTTCTTTAATTACCGGTAGGTATGTGGCATTTGTATGGAATTTGTGCGAGATCAATAGCATCCCAACATTTTCATTTTGGAGAAACACTCCATTTGTTGTTGGTTTGACTAAATAGTTGCTATAAGCACTATCTTTAATGGAGAATTGGCTGGTATGTGTGAGTAAACTCTATGATGCAGTTTTAGGTTAGTTTGGGTTACTGGTTAGGTTAGGTTTTAAGTGACGGAGTTCAGGTTTGATTATGTGACAGGTTGATGATTAGATGACACACACAACCCTGTGAGTGTGTGTGTGTGTGTGTGTGTGTGTGTGTGTGTGTGTGTGTGTGTGTGTGTGTTTGTGTAAGAATGTCGCACATTGAAATGTGTACATATGATTATAATAGTTTTTACCATCTGTGAAGAAAATGTCTGTAACCATTTGTCATTCCATTTTCTTTCTGCCTGCCTGCCTGCCTGCCTGCTAAAACTTCTCCACTCAATATGCTGTTGAATATCAATCTCCAGTGTTCACTTACCGTTAATTCATACAATATTAAACAAATGAAGTCATTAACAAATCTTTAAACATTTTCAGCACCTACATTCTTTCTAACATGAATCACAGTAACTAATATACTCAACTCAGTCACAAACACTTTTCTTATTCCTTCCTAAACACCTCACCATATATAACCTATCTCAAAAAATTAAGTTTAAATACCTAACTGCCAACCCTCCCTTCCCCCACCCCCCCAACAACCCAGGATGACCCACGGTAGCTCTTCTGGACACCCCCTACCAACAACCTCCGCCCAACGGTGGCCGCAATATCCCTACCCCAATTCCACCCCCAGTGTTACCCCCCCCTCCTCCTCCCCGTCAAACAGAGAAAATAGCGGCGATAACGCTATATTTACCCAGCCAAACCGTTCGCCTCATTTGGACATACACCAGTAAATATTAATTATTACACCTGTTTAAACATTCACATATCAGTCAGTTAGCCTAAATTCTCCTCTATTCATTCATTCATGACACTGCTTCACTTCTGCTCTATTCATTCATTCATGACTGCAACAGCATCGAATAACGCTGCCATTTTTTCTAACTGTCAACACAAACTCACAATTTCACATGTCAATCATTGCAATTGTTTATAAAAAGACACTAATTAACCCTGTTTGCTCCGAGGTATAAATACAGGTGCCAAATTTTATTCAGAAGGCAACTCCAGCGTGGACTAGTCGGATAGAACATGTTCCTAATCCGGATAGACCTGCGTTCGAGCCTGTCGCAACGGATGCAACTACAGGGCACAGATAGATTTCTGTGATGTCCTCTCCTGTAGGAGCATCAGTTTCGATAGATTCTCTGGATAGCCGAAGATTGATTGACTGATCCCTTGGAATGTGGGGAAGGGTTGAAATCCGGGGGCCCACGGACGGATACCTGGATCCACTGACCTCGGACAGGTCTTTCAATTCACCTGGATTTCAGGTGGGAGAAGGGAGGCAATTTGGGTCGACACAAATGGCTTCCTGGACCCAGAACTCCATGGATACACGTGTTCGTGTATCCTTGGATACATGTCCGTGTATCACAGACAAGCATAGATAGTCACACGGATTGATCACACGGATACATTTCCGTGTGATCCGTGAATCCGTGTGATACGGGATTCGAACCTAGGTGGGTGGGGATAAGGATAAGGGAGGCAATTTGAGGGGACACAAATGGCTTCCTGGACCCCAGAACCCCAGAACCCCATGGATAACCCTAAACATAATACGGTTACGAAATCCCATAAGATAAGATACACGGAAATCCCTAAGATACACGGATAGGTTCGTTTCACAGGTAACAGAGGGACGGAAAGGAGGGAGGAAGAGAGGGAGGGAGGGAGGAAGGGAGAGAGGGAGGGGTATAATTAAATTTCAATTATCAATTTTATTAATTACAATTAAATCAATTTAAATTAATTTAACTCAATTTAATTGGAGTTATTTTTATATAATTATATAATTTATATAATTAGATATATAGTTAGATTATATAGTTAATATAGATATATATAGTTATATATATATAATTGGAGTTATATAATTGGAGTAAATTTAGTTAAGATCTTTAAGATCTTTACTCTTAACTTAAATGAGTTTAAATCTAGGGAGGGAAGGAGGGAAGTTTATTTTCTGTTGTTAGTTAGGGTTTAACCAACCTAGCCAACCTAAACTAACCTAACCTAACCTAATATAACCAACCTTTTTTTAAAGTTCATAAACCTTCATAACATTAATGTAAACTATATTAAAGAAAATTATTTTAAAAAATAAACTATATTAAATAAAAGTTAAACTTGTTCTTTATCTTGTTCCTTGTTCCTCCCTTTATAAACCTTTGATACCTATAGGTTAAAAATAATACGGTTATTAACTTCAATTAGTTTTAGGTTAGTTTAGGTTATAGGTTAGGTTAGGTTTAGGTTAGGTTGGGAAATGAGTCAGTGCTTTAAACAACCGACGGCTAAAAGGACAGACTCCAAGATTAATACTCTATCCTGCTGGATCGAGCATTAATGTGCATTAAATTATAAATTAAATTAAATTATTAAATTTTTAAATTATTAGCATTAAAGCATGAATTGGATCAATGTGTGTACTCACACGTAGGTGAGTACACAAAAATGAATGACTTGTTCCTTCTCGTCTCACAATCGGGGATTCAAGGGTTCGAATCCCGGTCGGACAGGGTAGCGTTTAGCGTTTTGGTAGCGTTTCCTTTCACCCAATGCCTCTATTCACCTAGAAGTAAATAGTGAGTTACTTGCATCCTGGTGAGTGAGTGAGGGTTTGTCACTAGTTGGACCTTGTGGGGTAGGTGTTATAAGCCTAACATATGTATATATAAACTGCTTGTTCCACGACTCAGTGATTTTACATGTGTTCACTAAATGAAGCCTAAGAGAGAATATCTAAGACTATCTAATATTAATATTATCTAATATTTGGCCATTTTAGATTATTTTTACTTTTAAATTATTTGAATTTATGCCATGGCCATTTATGCTTAGAAGAGATTTGCTTTGGTTCTTTAATTACCGGTAGGTATGTGGCATTTGTATGGAATTTGTGCGAGATCAATAGCATCCCAACATTTTCATTTTGGAGAAACACTCCATTTGTTGTTGGTTTGACTAAATAGTTGCTATAAGCACTATCTTTAATGGAGAATTGGCTGGTATGTGTGAGTAAACTCTATGATGCAGTTTTAGGTTAGTTTGGGTTACTGGTTAGGTTAGGTTTTAAGTGACGGAGTTCAGGTTTGATTATGTGACAGGTTGATGATTAGATGACACACACAACCCTGTGAGTGTGTGTGTGTGTGTGTGTGTGTGTGTGTGTGTGTGTGTGTTTGTGTAAGAATGTCGCACATTGAAATGTGTACATATGATTATAATAGTTTTTACCATCTGTGAAGAAAATGTCTGTAACCATTTGTCATTCCATTTTCTTTCTGCCTGCCTGCCTGCCTGCCTGCTAAAACTTCTCCACTCAATATGCTGTTGAATATCAATCTCCAGTGTTCACTTACCGTTAATTCATACAATATTAAACAAATGAAGTCATTAACAAATCTTTAAACATTTTCAGCACCTACATTCTTTCTAACATGAATCACAGTAACTAATATACTCAACTCAGTCACAAACACTTTTCTTATTCCTTCCTAAACACCTCACCATATATAACCTATCTCAAAAAATTAAGTTTAAATACCTAACTGCCAACCCTCCCTTCCCCCACCCCCCCAACAACCCAGGATGACCCACGGTAGCTCTTCTGGACACCCCCTACCAACAACCTCCGCCCAACGGTGGCCGCAATATCCCTACCCCAATTCCACCCCCAGTGTTACCCCCCCCTCCTCCTCCCCGTCAAACAGAGAAAATAGCGGCGATAACGCTATATTTACCCAGCCAAACCGTTCGCCTCATTTGGACATACACCAGTAAATATTAATTATTACACCTGTTTAAACATTCACATATCAGTCAGTTAGCCTAAATTCTCCTCTATTCATTCATTCATGACACTGCTTCACTTCTGCTCTATTCATTCATTCATGACTGCAACAGCATCGAATAACGCTGCCATTTTTTCTAACTGTCAACACAAACTCACAATTTCACATGTCAATCATTGCAATTGTTTATAAAAAGACACTAATTAACCCTGTTTGCTCCGAGGTATAAATACAGGTGCCAAATTTTATTCAGAAGGCAACTCCAGCGTGGACTAGTCGGATAGAACATGTTCCTAATCCGGATAGACCTGCGTTCGAGCCTGTCGCAACGGATGCAACTACAGGGCACAGATAGATTTCTGTGATGTCCTCTCCTGTAGGAGCATCAGTTTCGATAGATTCTCTGGATAGCCGAAGATTGATTGACTGATCCCTTGGAATGTGGGGAAGGGTTGAAATCCGGGGGCCCACGGACGGATACCTGGATCCACTGACCTCGGACAGGTCTTTCAATTCACCTGGATTTCAGGTGGGAGAAGGGAGGCAATTTGGGTCGACACAAATGGCTTCCTGGACCCAGAACTCCATGGATACACGTGTTCGTGTATCCTTGGATACATGTCCGTGTATCACAGACAAGCATAGATAGTCACACGGATTGATCACACGGATACATTTCCGTGTGATCCGTGAATCCGTGTGATACGGGATTCGAACCTAGGTGGGTGGGGATAAGGATAAGGGAGGCAATTTGAGGGGACACAAATGGCTTCCTGGACCCCAGAACCCCAGAACCCCATGGATAACCCTAAACATAATACGGTTACGAAATCCCATAAGATAAGATACACGGAAATCCCTAAGATACACGGATAGGTTCGTGTCACAGGTAACAGAGGGACGGAAAGGAGGGAGGAAGAGAGGGAGGGAGGGAGGAAGGGAGAGAGGGAGGGGTATAATTAAATTTCAATTATCAATTTTATTAATTACAATTAAATCAATTTAAATTAATTTAACTCAATTTAATTGGAGTTATTTTTATATAATTATATAATTTATATAATTAGATATATAGTTAGATTATATAGTTAATATAGATATATATAGTTATATATATATAATTGGAGTTATATAATTGGAGTAAATTTAGTTAAGATCTTTAAGATCTTTACTCTTAACTTAAATGAGTTTAAATCTAGGGAGGGAAGGAGGGAAGTTTATTTTCTGTTGTTAGTTAGGGTTTAACCAACCTAGCCAACCTAAACTAACCTAACCTAACCTAATATAACCAACCTTTTTTTAAAGTTCATAAACCTTCATAACATTAATGTAAACTATATTAAAGAAAATTATTTTAAAAAATAAACTATATTAAATAAAAGTTAAACTTGTTCTTTATCTTGTTCCTTGTTCCTCCCTTTATAAACCTTTGATACCTATAGGTTAAAAATAATACGGTTATTAACTTCAATTAGTTTTAGGTTAGTTTAGGTTATAGGTTAGGTTAGGTTTAGGTTAGGTTGGGAAATGAGTCAGTGCTTTAAACAACCGACGGCTAAAAGGACAGACTCCAAGATTAATACTCTATCCTGCTGGATCGAGCATTAATGTGCATTAAATTATAAATTAAATTAAATTATTAAATTTTTAAATTATTAGCATTAAAGCATGAATTGGATCAATGTGTGTACTCACACGTAGGTGAGTACACAAAAATGAATGACTTGTTCCTTCTCGTCTCACAATCGGGGATTCAAGGGTTCGAATCCCGGTCGGACAGGGTAGCGTTTAGCGTTTTGGTAGCGTTTCCTTTCACCCAATGCCTCTATTCACCTAGAAGTAAATAGTGAGTTACTTGCATCCTGGTAAGTGAGTGAGGGTTTGTCACTAGTTGGACCTTGTGGGGTAGGTGTTATAAGCCTAACATATGTATATATAAACTGCTTGTTCCACGACTCAGTGATTTTACATGTGTTCACTAAATGAAGCCTAAGAGAGAATATCTAAGACTATCTAATATTAATATTATCTAATATTTGGCCATTTTAGATTATTTTTACTTTTAAATTATTTGAATTTATGCCATGGCCATTTATGCTTAGAAGAGATTTGCTTTGGTTCTTTAATTACCGGTAGGTATGTGGCATTTGTATGGAATTTGTGCGAGATCAATAGCATCCCAACATTTTCATTTTGGAGAAACACTCCATTTGTTGTTGGTTTGACTAAATAGTTGCTATAAGCACTATCTTTAATGGAGAATTGGCTGGTATGTGTGAGTAAACTCTATGATGCAGTTTTAGGTTAGTTTGGGTTACTGGTTAGGTTAGGTTTTAAGTGACGGAGTTCAGGTTTGATTATGTGACAGGTTGATGATTAGATGACACACACAACCCTGTGAGTGTGTGTGTGTGTGTGTGTTTGTGTAAGAATGTCGCACATTGAAATGTGTACATATGATTATAATAGTTTTTACCATCTGTGAAGAAAATGTCTGTAACCATTTGTCATTCCATTTTCTTTCTGCCTGCCTGCCTGCCTGCCTGCTAAAACTTCTCCACTCAATATGCTGTTGAATATCAATCTCCAGTGTTCACTTACCGTTAATTCATACAATATTAAACAAATGAAGTCATTAACAAATCTTTAAACATTTTCAGCACCTACATTCTTTCTAACATGAATCACAGTAACTAATATACTCAACTCAGTCACAAACACTTTTCTTATTCCTTCCTAAACACCTCACCATACATAACCTATCTCAAAAAATTAAGTTTAAATACCTAACTGCCAACCCTCCCTTCCCCCACCCCCCACCCCCCAACAACCCAGGATGACCCACGGTAGCTCCTCTGGACACCCCCTACCAACAACCTCCGCCTAACGGTGGCCGCCATATCCCTACCCCCATTCCACCCCCAGTGTTACTCCCTCTCCTCCTCCCCGTCAAAGAGAGAAAATAGCGGCGATAACGCTATATTTACCCAGCCAAACCGTTCGCCTCATTTGGACATTCACCAGTAAATATTAATTATTACACCTGTTTAAACATTCACATATCAGTCAGTTAGCCTAAATTCTCCTCTATTCATTCATTCATGACACTGCTTCACTTGACTGCAACATCATCGAATAACGCTGCCATTTTTTCTAACTGTCAACACAAACTCACAATTTCACATGTCAATCATTGCAATTGTTTATAAAAAGACACTAACTAACCCTGTTTGCTCCGAGGTATAAATACAGGTGCCAAATTTTATTCAGAAGGCAACTCCAGCGTGGCCTTGTCGGATAGAACATGTTCCTAATCCGGGTAGACCTGCGTTCGAGCCTGTCGCAACGGATGCAACTACAGGGCACAGATAGATTTCTGTGATGTCCTCTCCTGTAGGAGCATCAGTTTCGATAGATTCTCTGGATAGCCGAAGATTGATTGACTGATCCCTTGGAATGTGGGGAAGGGTTGAAATCCGGGGGCCCACGGAAGGATACCTGGATCCACTGACCTCGGGCAGGTCTTTCAATTCACCTGGATTTCAGGTGGGGAGAAGGGAGGCATTTGGGTCGACACAAATGGCTTCCTGGACCCAGAACTCCATGGATACACGTGTTCGTGTATCCTTGGATACATGTCCGTGTATCACAGACAAGCATAGATAGTCACACGGATTGATCACACGGATACATTTCCGTGTGATCCGTGAATCCGTGTGATACGGGATTCGAACCTAGGTGGGTGGGGATAAGGATAAGGGAGGCAATTTGAGGGGACACAAATGGCTTCCTGGACCCCAGAACCCCATGGATAACCCTAAACATAATACGGTTACGAAATCCCATAAGATAAGATACACGGACATACATAAGATACACGGAAATCCCTAAGATACACGGAAAGGTTCGTGTCACAGGAAACAGGGGGACGGAAAGGAGGGAGGAAGAGAGGGAGGGAGGGAGGAAGGGAGAGAGGGAGGGGTATAATTAAATTTCAATTATAAATTTTATTAATTACAATTAAATTAATTTAAATTAATTTAACTCAATTTAATGGGAGTTATTTTTATATAATTATATAATTTATATAATTATATAATTTATATAATTAGATTTATAGTTAGATTATATAGTTAATATAGATATATATAGTTATATATATAATTGGAGTAAATTTAGTTAAGATCTTTAAGATCTTAATTTAAATGAGTTTAAATCTAGGGAGGGAAGGAGGAAAGTTTATTTTCTGTTGTTAGTTAGGGTTTAACCAACCAAGCCAACCTAAACTAACCTAACCTAACATAATATAACCAACCTTTTTATAAAGTTCCTAAACCTTCATAACATTAATGTAAAATATATTAAAGAAAATTATTTTAAAAAATAAACTATATTAAATAAAAGTTAAACTTGTTCCTTAACTAGTTCCTTGTTCCTCCATTATAAACCTTTGATACCTATAGGTATAGTAATAATAATTATAAAAGTAAAAAATAAAGTAAAAATTAAAATTTAAAAAAGTAAAAATAATATAGTAATAATAGGTAAAATAATATGGTCATTAACTTCAATTAGTTTTAGGTTAGTTTAGGTTATAGGTTAGGTTAGGTTTAGGTTTAGGTTAGGTTGGGAAATGAGTCAGTGCTTTAAACAACCGACGGCTAAAAGGACAGACTCCAAGATTAATACCCTATCCTGCTGGATCGAGCATTAATGTGCATTAAATTATAAATTAAATTAAATTAATATTTTTTTAAATTATTAGCATTAAAGCATGAATTGGATCAATGTGTGTACTCACACGTAGGTGAGTACACAAAAATGAATGACATGTTCCTTCTCGTCTCACAATCGGGGATTCAAGGGTTCGAATCCCGGTCGGACAGGGTAGCGTTTAGCGTTTTGGTAGCGTTTCCTTTCACCCAATGCCTCTATTCACCTAGAAGTAAATAGTGAGATACTTGCATCCTGGTGAGTGAGTGAGGGTTAGTCACTAGTTGGACCTTGTGGGGTAGGTGTTATAAGCCTAACATATGTATATATAAACTGCTTGTTCCACGACTCAGTGATTTTACATGTGTTGACTAAATGAAGCCTAAGAGAGAATATCTAAGACTATTTAATATTAATATTATCTAATATTAGGCCATTTTAGATTATTTTTACTTTTAAATTATTTGAATTTATGCCATGGCCATTTATGCTTAGAAGAGATTTGCTTTGGTTCTTTAATTACCGGTAGGTATGTGGCATTTGTATGGAATTTGTGCGAGATCAATAGCATCCCAACATTTTCATTTTGGAGAAACACTCCATTTGTTGTTGGTTTGACTAAATAGTTGCTATAAGCACTATCTTTAATGGAGAATTGGCTGGTATGTGTGAGTAAACTCTATGATGCAGTTTTAGGTTAGTTTGGGTTACTGGTTAGGTTAGGTTTTAAGTGACGGAGTTCAGGTTTGATTAGGTGACAGGTTGATGATTAGATGACACACACAACCCTGTGAGTGTGTGTGTGTGTGTGTGTGTGTGTGTGTGTGTGTGTGTGTGTGTGTGTGTGTGTGTGTGTGTTTGTGTAAGAATGTCGCACATTGAAATGTGTACATGTGATTATAATAGTTTTTACCATCTGTGAAGAAAATGTCTGTAACCATTTGTCATTCCATTTTCTTTCTGCCTGCCTGCCTGCCTGCCTGCCTGCTAAAACTTCTCCACTCAATATGCTGTTGAATATCAATCTCCAGTGTTCACTTACCGTTAATTTATACAATATTAAACAAATGAAGTCATTAACAAATCTTTAAACATTTTCAGCACCTACATTCTTTCTAACATGAATCACAGTAACTAATATACTCAACTCAGTCACAAACACTTTTCTTATTCCTTCCTAAACACCTCACCATATATAACCTATCTCAAAAAATTAAGTTTAAATACCTAACTGCCAACCCTCCCTTCCCCCACCCCCCCAACAACCCAGGATGACCCACGGTAGCTCCTTTGGACACCCCCTACCAACAACCTCCGCCCAACGGTGGCCGCCATATCCCTACCCCCATTCCACCCCCAGTGTTACCTCCCCTCCTCCTCCCCGTCAAACAGAGAAAATAGCGGCGATAACGCTATATTTACCCAGCCAAACCGTTCGCCTCATTTGGACATACACCAGTAAATATTAATTATTACACCTGTTTAAACATTCACATATCAGTCAGTTAGCCTAAATTCTCCTCTATTCATTCATTCATGACACTGCTTCACTTGACTGCAACATCATCGAATAACGCTGCCATTTTTTCTAACTGTCAACACAAACTCACAATTTCACATGTCAATCATTGCAATTGTTTATAAAAAGACACTAACTAACCCTGTTTGCTCCGAGGTATAAATACAGGTGCCAAATTTTATTCAGAAGGCAACTCCAGCGTGGCCTAGTCGGATAGAACATGTTCCTAATCCGGATAGACCTGCGCTCGAGCCTGTCGCAACGGATGCAACTACAGGGCACAGATAGATTTCTGTGATGTCCTCTCCTGTAGGAGCATCAGTTTCGATAGATTCTCTGGATAGCCGAAGATTGATTGACTGATCCCTTGGAATGTGGGGAAGGGTTGAAATCCGGGGGCCCACGGACGGATACCTGGATCCACTGACCTCGGGCAGGTCTTTCAATTCACCTGGATTTCAGGTGGGGAGAAGGGAGGCAATTTGGGTCGACACAAATGGCTTCCTGGACCCAGAACTCCATGGATACACGTGTTCGTGTATCCTTGGATACAGGTCCGTGTATCACAGACAAGCATAGATAGTCACACGGATTGATCACACGGATACATTTCCGTGTGTGATCCGTGAATCCGTGTGAACCTAGGATTCGAACATAGGTGGGTGGGGATAAGGATAAGGGAGGCAATTTGAGGGGACACAAATGGCTTCCTCGACCCCAGAACCCCATGGATAACCCTAAACATAATACGGTTACGAAATCCCATATTGGTTTTGTATTGGAAACAACATTGTCATATGTCTTTTCTTGGATCTAAATAATACGAAACCTGGCTGTATGATTCGACGTTAAAATCTTGAAATTTGGAATAATATTGACTTTTTTCACGTTTTTCAAGTAGTTTAATATTACGTAAATATATTCATTTTTACCAATATTTCGATACTATTTCATGTAGTATCACAATATGTGATTTGGCCTTCATATCTCAGATTTTCGCATAATATTGCATTTTAAGCAAGTTTTCTTGCATTTTGTTTCGTACTAAACATCACCGAATTTAGCAATATTTAGACGTTCATTATTCCCCTTTTTATTTTATGTGATATAAACAAAATATCATCGAATTAGGCAATGTTTCGCTGTTTTTCCACGTTTTTGTGAATTTCCAGTTTATTGGTATTAATTCAATAAATATACGATAAAAATCATACAAACACATAATTGATTACATAAAAACCTTAAATACTTCATTTTCAATCATCTATTTGTTTCTCGTTGAAATACTGAGTAGGATATTGAAAAGAGGAGAAGTTCGGTTTTTATTGGATATATCGACGTTTCAGCCGGAATTGTGCGGTTTTACGTGTACATCTTCCATCGGAAATATAAACGAAAAATCAGGAACATTTTAGTTCATTCTAATGAAAACACATTGATTTTTATCATTTGTATTGGAAACAACATTGTCATATGTCTTTTCTTTGATCTAAATAATACGAAACCTCGCTTTATGATTCGAAGTTAAAATCCTTAAATTTGGTTTAATAGTGACTTTTTTCACGTTTTTCATGTAGTTTGATAATACCAAAATATATTCATTTTTACCAATATTTCGATACTATTTCATGTAGTATCACGATATGTGATTTGGCCTTCAAATCTCAGAATTTTGCTTAATATTGCATTTTAAACAAGTTTTCTTGCATTTTCTTTCGTACTAAAAATCATCGATTTTAGTAATATTTTGACGTTTATCATCTCCCTTTTCCTTTATGTGATATAAACAAAATAACATCGAATTAGGCAATATTTTGCTGTTTTTCCACGTTTTTTGAGTTTCCAGTTTATTGGTATTAATTCAATAAATAATTATAAAAATGATACAAACACAAAATTGATTATATAATAACCTTAAATACTTCATTTTCAATCATCTATTTGTTTCTCGTTGAAATACTGGGTAAGATATTGAAAAGGGGAGAAGTTCGGTTTTTATTGCATATATCGACGTTTCAACCGGAATAGAGCGGTTTTACGTGTACATCTTCTATCGGTAATATAAACGAAACATCAGGAACATTTTAATTAATTCTAATGAAAACACATTGATTTTTATCATTAGTATTGGAAAAAACATTGTCATATGTCTTTTCTTGGATCTAAATAATACGAAACCTGGCTGTATGATTCGACGTTAAAATCTTGAAATTTGGAATAATATTGACTTTTTCACGTTTTTCATGTAGTTTATTATTACGTAAATATATTCATTTTTACCAATATTTCGATACTATTTCATGTAGTATCACGATATGTGATTTGGCCTTCATATATCAGATTTTCGCATAATATTGTATTTTAAGCAAGTTCTCTTGCATTTTGTTTGGTACTAAACCGAATTTAGCAATATTTTGACGTTTATCATCCCCCTTTTCCTTTATGTGATATAAAATAAAAACCATCGAATTAGGCAATATTTTGCTGTTTTTCCACGTTTTTGTGAATTTCCAGTTTATTGGTATTAATTCATTAAATATACGATAAAATGATACAAACACATAATTGATTAGATAATAACCTTAACTACTTCATTTTCAATCATCTATTTGTTTCTCGTTGAAATACTGAGTAAGATATTGAAAAGAGGAGAAGTTCGGTTTTTATTGCATATATCGACGTTTCAGCCGAAATTGTGCGGTTTTACGTGTAAAACCTTCCATCGGTAATATAAACGGAAAATCAGGAACATTTTAGTTCATTCTAATGAAAACACATTGATTTTTATCATTTGTATTGGAAACAACATTGTCATGTCTTTTCCTTGATCTAAATAATACGAAACCTCGCTTTATGATTCGAAGTTAAAATCCTTAAATTTGGTTTAATAGTGACTTTTTTCACGTTTTTTATGTAGTTTGATATTACGTAAATATATTCATTTTTACCAATATTTCGATACTATTTCATGTAGTATCACGATATGTGATTTGGCCTTCAAATCTCAGAATTTTGCATAATATTGAATTTTAAGCAAGTTTTCTTGCATTTTCTTCCGTACTAAAAATCATCGTATTTAGTAATATTTTGACGTTTATCATCTCCCTTTTCCTTTATGTGATATAAACAAAATAACATCGAATTAGGCAATATTTTGCAGTTTTTCCACGTTTTTTGAGTTTCCAGTTTATTGGTATTAATTCAATAAATATACGATAAAAATGATACAAACACAAAATTGATTATATAATAACCTTAAATACTTCATTTTCAATCATCTATTTGTTTCTCGTTGAAATACTGAGTAAGATTTTGAAAAGGGGAGAAGTTCGGATTTTATTGCATATATCGACGATTCAGCCGAAATAGAGCGGTTTTACGTGTACATCTTCCATAGGTAATATAAACGAAAAATCAGGAACATTTTAATTAATTCTAATGAAAACACATTGATTTTTATCATTTGTATTGGAAACAACATTGTCATATGTCTTTTCTTGGATCTAAATAATACGAAACCTGGCTGTATGATTCGACGTTAAAATCTTGAAATTTGGAATAATATTGACTTTTTTACGTTTTTCATGTAGTTTAATATATTCTTTTTTACCAATATTTCGATACTATTTCATGTAGTATCACGATATGTGATTTGGCCTTCAAATCTCAGAATTTTGCATAATATTGAATTTTAAGCAAGTTTTCTTGCATTTTCTTCCGTACTAAAAATCATCGTATTTAGTAATATTTTGACGTTTATCATCTCCCTTTTCCTTTATGTGATATAAACAAAATAACATCGAATTAGGCAATATTTTGCTGTTTTTCTACGTTTTTTGAGTTTCCAGTTTATTGGTATTAATTCATTAAATATTCGATACAAATCATACAAACACAAAATTGATTAGATAATAACCTAAAATACTCCATTCTCAATCATCTATTTGTTTCTCGTTGAAATACTGAGCAAGATATTGAAAAGGGGAGAAGTATGGTTTTTATTGCATATATCGACGATTCAGCCGAAATAGAGCGATTTTACGTGTACATCTTCCATAGGTAATATAAACGAAAAATCAGGAACATTTTAGTTCATTCTAATGAAAACACATTGATTTTTATCATTTGTATTGGAAACAACATTGTCATATGTCTTTTCTTTGATCTAAATAATACGAAACCTCGCTTTATGATTCGAAGTTAAAATCCTTAAATTTGATTTAATAGTGACTTTTTCACGTTTTTCATGTAGTTTGATATTACGTAAATATATTCAATTTTACCAATATTTCGATACTATTTCATGTAGTATCACGATATGTGATTTGGCCTTCAAATCTCAGAATTTTGCATAATATTGAATTTTAAGCAAGATTTCTTGCATTTTCTTCCGTACTAAAAATCATCGTATTTAGTAGTATTTTGACGTATATCATCTCCCTTTTCCTTTATGTGATATAAACAAAATAACATCGAATTAGGCAATATTTTGCAGTTTTTCCACGTTTTTTGAGTTTCCAGTTTATTGGTATTAATTCAATAAAAATACGATGAAAATGATACAAACACAAAATTGATTATATAATAACCTTAAATACTTCATTTTCAATCATCTATTTGTTTTTCGTTGAAATACTGAGTAAGATATTGAAAAGGGGAGAAGTTCGGTTTTTATTGCATATATCGACGTTTCAGCCGGAATAGAGTGGTTTTACGTATACATCTTCCATAGGTAATATAAACGAAAAATCAGGAACATTTTAATTAATTCTAATGAAAACACATTGATATTTATCATTTGTATTGGAAACAACATTGTCATATGTCTTTTCTTGGATCTAAATAATACGAAACCTGGCTCTATGATTCGACGTTAAAATCTTGAAATTTGGAATAATATTGACTTTTTTCACGTTTTTCATGTAGTTTAATATTACGTAAATATATTCATTTTTACCAATATTTCGATACTATTTCATGTAGTATCACGATATGTGATTTGCCTTCATATCTCAGATTTTCGCATAATATGGCATTTTAAGCAAGTTTTCTTGCGTTTTGTTTCGTACTAAACATCATCGAATTTAGCAATAATTTGACGTTTATCATCCCCTTTTCTTTTATGTGATTTAAAGAAAATATCATCGAATTAGGCAATATTTTGCCGTTTTTCCACGTTTTTGTGAATTTCCAGTTTTTTGGTATTAATTCATTAAATATACGATAAAAATGGTACAAACACATAATTGATTAGATAATTACCTTAAATACCTAATTTTCAATCATCTATTTGTTTCTCGTTGAAATACTGAGTAAGATATTGAAAAGGGGAGAAGTTCGGTTTTTAGTGCATATATCGACGTTTCAGCCGGATTAGAGCGGTTTTATATGTACATCTTCCATCGGTAATATAAACGAAAAATCAGGAACATTTTAGTTAATTCTAATGAAAACACATTGATTTTTATAATTTGTATTGGAAACAACATTGTCATATGTTTTATCTTGGATCTAAATAATACGACACCTGGCTTTATAATTCGACGTTAAAATTTGGAATAATATTGACTTTCTTTACGTTTTTCATGTAGTTTGATATTACGTAAATATATTCATTATTACCAATATTTCGATACTATTTCATGTAGTATCACGATATGTGATTTGGCCTTCATATCTCAGATTTTCGCATAATATTGCATTTTAAGCAAGTTTTCTTGCATTTTGTTTCGTACTAAACATCACCGAATTTAGCAATATTTTGACGTTTATAATCCCCCTTTTCCTTTATGTGATTTAAACAAAATATCATCGAATTAGGCAATGTTTTGCTGTTTTTCCACGTTTTTGTGAATTTCCAGTTTTTTGTTATTAATTCATTAAATATACGATAAAAATGATACAAACACATAATTGATTAGATAATAACCTAAATACTTCATTTTCAATCATCTATTTGTTTCTCGTTGAAATACTGAGTAAGATATTGAAAAGGGGAGAAGTTCGGTTTTTATTGCATTTATCGACATTTCAGCCGGAATAGAGCGGTTTTACGTGTATATCTTCCGTACACGTAAAACGGAATTATATTCCGTAATATAAACGGAAAATCAAAAACATTTTAGTTAATTCTAATGAAAACACATTGATTTTTATCATTTTTTTGGAAACAACATTGCTATTTGTCATTTCTTAGATCTAAATAATACGCAACCTCGCTTTATGATTCAAAGATAAAATCCACAAATTTGGTATAATAGTGACTTTTTCACGTTTTTCATGTAGTTTGATATTGCGTAAATATATTCATTTTTACCAATATTTCTATACTTTTTCATGTAGTATCACGATATGTGATTTGGCCGTCATATCTCAGAATTTCGCATAATATTGCATTTTAAGCAAGTTTTCTTGCATTTTGTTTCGTACTAAACATCATCGAATTTAGTAATATTTTGACGTTTATCATCCCCCTTTTCCTTTATGTGATTTAAACAAAATATCATCGAATTAGGCAATATTTTGCCGTTTTTCCACATTTTTGTGAATTTTCAATTTATTGGTATTAATTCATTATATAAACAATAAAAATGATACAAACACAAAATTGATTATATAATAACCTTAAATACTTCATTTTCAATCATCTATTTGTTTCTCGTTGAAATACTGGGTAAGATATTGAAAAGGGGAGAAGTTCCGTTTTTATTGCATATATCGACGTTTCAACCGGAATAGAGCGGTTTTACGTGTACATCTTTTATCGGTAATATAAACGAAACAACAGGAACATTTTAATTAATTCTAATGAAAACACATTGATTTTTATCATTTGTATTGGAAAAAACATTGTCATATGTCTTTTCTTGGATCTAAATAATACGAAACCTGGCTCTATGATTCGACGTTAAAATCTTGAAATTTGGAATAATATTGACTTTTTTCACGTTTTTCATGTAGTTTAATATATTCTTTTTTATCAATATTTCGATACTATTTCATGTAGTATCACGATATGTGATTTGGCCTTCATATCTCAGATTTTCGCATAATTTTGCATTTTAAGCAAGTTTTCTTGCATTTTGTTTCGTACTAAACATCACCGAATTTAGCAATATTTTGACGTTTATAATCCCCCTTTTCCTTTATGTGATTTAAACAAAATATCATCGAATTAGGCAATGTTTTGCTGTTTTTCCACGTTTTTGTGAATTTCCAGTTTTTTGTTATTAATTCATTAAATATACGATAAAAATGATACAAACACATAATTGATTAGATAATAACCTAAATACTTCATTTTCAATCATCTATTTGTTTCTCGTTGAAATACTGAGTAAGATATTGAAAAGGGGAGAAGTTCGGTTTTTATTGCATTTATCGACATTTCAGCCGGAATAGAGCGGTTTTACGTGTATATCTTCCGTACACGTAAAACGGAATTATATTCCGTAATATAAACGGAAAATCAAAAACATTTTAGTTAATTCTAATGAAAACACATTGATTTTTATCATTTTTTTGGAAACAACATTGCTATTTGTCATTTCTTAGATCTAAATAATACGCCACCTCGCTTTATGATTCAAAGATAAAATCCACAAATTTGGTATAATAGTGACTTTTTCACGTTTTTCATGTAGTTTGATATTGCGTAAATATATTCATTTTTACCAATATTTCTATACTTTTTCATGTAGTATCACGATATGTGATTTGGCCTTCATATCTCAGAATTTCGCATAATATTGCATTTTAAGCAAGTTTTCTTGCATTTTGTTTCGTACTAAACATCATCGAATTTAGTAATATTTTGACGTTTATCATCCCCCTTTTCCTTTATGTGATTTAAACAAAATATCATCGAATTAGGCAATATTTTGCCGTTTTTCCACATTTTTGTGAATTTTCAATTTATTGGTATTAATTCATTATATAAACAATAAAAATGATACAAACACAAAATTGATTATATAATAACCTTAAATACTTCATTTTCAATCATCTATTTGTTTCTCGTTGAAATACTGGGTAAGATATTGAAAAGGGGAGAAGTTCCGTTTTTATTGCATATATCGACGTTTCAACCGGAATAGAGCGGTTTTACGTGTACATCTTTTATCGGTAATATAAACGAAACAACAGGAACATTTTAATTAATTCTAATGAAAACACATTGATTTTTATCATTTGTATTGGAAAAAACATTGTCATATGTCTTTTCTTGGATCTAAATAATACGAAACCTGGCTCTATGATTCGACGTTAAAATCTTGAAATTTGGAATAATATTGACTTTTTTCACGTTTTTCATGTAGTTTTATATTACGTAAATGTATTCATTTTTAACAATATTTCGATTCTATTTCATGTAGAATCACGATATGTGATTTGGCCTTCAAATCTCAGAATTTTGCATAATATTGCATTTTAAGCAAGTTTTCTTGCATTTTCTTCCGTACTAAAAATCATCGAATTTAGTAATATTTTGACGTTTATCATCTCCCTTTTCCTTTATGTGATATAAACCAAATATCATCGAATTAGGCAAAATTTTGCTGTTTTTCCACGTTTTTTGAGTTTCCTGTTTATTGGTATTAATTCAATAAATATACGATAAAAACGATACAGACACAAAATTGATTATATAATAACCTCAAATACTTCATTTTCAATCATCTATTTGTTTCTCGTTGAAATACTGGGTAAGATATTGAAAAGGGGAGAAGTTCGGTTTTTATTGCATATATCGACGTTTCAGCCGGAATAGAGCGGGTTTACGTGTACGGTTTTCTTCCATCGGTATCCATCGGTAATCTTCCATCGGTAATATAAACGAAAAATCAGGAACATTTTAATTATTTCTAATGAAAACACATTGATTTTTATCATTTGTATTGGAAACAACATTGTCATATGTCTCTTCTTCGATCTAAATAATACGAAACCTGGCTCTTTGATTGGACGTTAAAATCTTGAAATTTGGAATAATATTGACTTTTTTCACGTTTTTCATGTAGTTTAATATTACGTAAATATATTCATTTTTACCAATATTTCGATACTATTTCATTTAGTATCACGATATGTGATTTGGCCTTCATATCTTAGATTTTCGCATAATATCGCATTTTAAGCAAGTTTTCTTGCATTTTCTTCCGTACTAAAAATCGTCGAATTTAGTAATATTTTGACGTTTATCATCTCCCTTTTCTTTTTTGTGATTTAAACAAAATATCATCGAATTAGGCAATATTTTGCCGTTTTTCCACGTTTTTGTGAATTTCCAGTTTATTGATATTAATTCATTAAATATACGATAAAAATGGTACAAACACATAATTGAATAGATAATATCCTTAATTACTTCATTTTCAATCATCTTTTTGTTTCTCGTTTAAATACTAAGTAAGATATTGAAATGGGGAGAAGTTCGGTTTTTATTGTATATATCGTCGTTTCAGCCGGAATAGAGCGGTTTTACGAGTACATCTTCCATCGGTAATATTAGCGGAAAATCAGGAACATTTTAGTTAATTCTAATGAAAACACATTGATTTTTATCATTTGTATTGGAAACAACATTGTCATATGTCTTTTCTTGGATCTAAATAATACGAAACCTGGCTCTATCATTCGACGTTAAAATCCTGAAATTTGGAATAATATTGACTTTTTTCACGTTTCTCATGTAGTTTGATATTACGTAAATACATTCATTTTTACCAATATTTCGATACTATTTCATGTAGTATCTCAATATGTAATTTGGCCTTCAAATCTCAGAATTTCGCATAATATTGCATTTTAAGCAAGTTTTCTTGTATTTTCTTCCGTACTAAAAATCATCGAATTTAGTAATATTTTGACGTTCATCATCTTCCTTTTCTTTATGTGATATAAACAAAATATCATCGAATTAGGCAATATTTTGCTGTTTTTCCATATTTTTGAGATTCCAGTTTATTGGTATTAATTCAATATATATACGATAAAAATGATACAAACACAAAATTGATTATATAATAACCTTAAATACTTCATTTTCAATCATCTATTTGTTTCTCGTTGAAATACTGAGTACGATATTGAAAAGGGGGAGAAGTTCGGTTTTTATTGCATATATCGACGTTTCAGCCGGAATAGAGCAGTTTTACGTGTACATCTTACATAGGTAATATAAACGAAAAATCAGGAACATTTTAATTATTTCCAATGAAAACACATTGATTTTTATCATTTGTATTGGAAACAACATTGTCATATGTCTTTTCTTGGATCTAAATAATACGAAACCTGGCTCTATGATTCGACGTTAAAATCCTCAAATTTGGAATAATATTGACTTTTTTCACGTTTTTCATGTAGTTTGATATTACGTAAATATATTCATTTTTACCAATATTTCAATACAATTTCATGTATTATCACGATATGTGATTTGGCCTTCATATCTCAGATTTTCGCATAATATTGCATCTTAAGCCAGTTTTCTTGCATTTTGCAACTCCAGCAGCCTCAATCCACTTCTGGAATCGTCTTTCCAGATCTCTTGCTGTCTCAGCAAACGTACATGCTCCAACTTTGATCATTTCTCTGAAGCGCTTCCTATAAGCCTCTGAGGTTAACTGAAACGAGCGCAATATGCTGCTCTTTACTGTGGCGTAATCCTGGCACTCTTCTAGTGACAATTGGGTGTATGCCTCCCTGGCTGCACCGGTCAATCTTAACTGGACCAGCTGGGCCCATTCCTCCTGTGGCCACTCCTTGATACTGGCTACTTTCTCAAAATGCTCGAAGAAGCTCTCTGCCTCTTCGGGCACAAACAATGGAATGTCCTTCTCCCTAACCCTAACATCTGGTGGGTGTGATACCTGGGTGGTGCTCTCTGGCAACCCATGTTCAATCCTTTGCTCAGCCAAGGTTCTATTCGCTTCTATCTGCATTTGTTTTGTTCTCTCTTTTTCTTTTTCGACCTGGGCTTTTTCTTTTTCTTGTTCCAACTCCAGTTCTCTTACTCTGGTTTTCTCTTTTTCTACTTCCAACCTGGTTTTCTCTTTTTCTACTTCCAGCCTGGTTTTCTCTTTTTCTACTTCCAGCCTGGTTTTCTCTTTTTCCTTCTCGGCTTCATTTTTCATCTGGAGTTCTAATTTCATCTTTTCCAGCTGGAACTGTCTCTCCTTGTCCTCACGCTGCATCTGGAGCTCTAACTGGAATCTCTCCAAGCTCCTATTCCGGCTACTCCTGCTACTGCGGCTACTCTTGCTGCTCCTACTCGATCCCTGGGATCTCACGTCATCCTGCCCATCATCCTCCTTTCTACTTTCAGCTCCTTCCTGGGCTCCTTGTTCTGCCGCTTCACTTCTGGCTCTCAACTGCCTCAGGATCTCATCCTTCATCCCAGCTACTTTAGATGCTTTCAACCTGATGCCACATTTTTCTGCTATTTGTTTCAATTGATCCCTCGTGCAACCTTCTAAATCCTCAGGCTTGCCTGACTCCACAAACGCTTGCACATTATCCATCTTTGTCCTGTGAGTCTTCCCAAGAGAGAATATACACCTGCGTTCACACAGTTTATCTATTTCAGCAAGGGTGTACAAATCCACTCTTGGACAGGGTGTGGGTGTGTCAGTTCACTATCCCGGACAGGCCCCCAATTTCTTATAGACTCGTGGGTTGGTTGGTGTTGTCGTCGTTGATCCTTCTCTACGGACAACCCAACCCACAACTCGGTAGAGTGCTTATACTAGGAGATCACCCTTGGCGCTTCTGGCTCTTGGAGAGGGGCTCAACGTCACACGTTTAGGGGATGCGGCTCCAACACTTAGCCTCGTTGTCACGTGCACACACCCACTCGAGCCGCTGTGACTCCCCACTCTCTCCTTAGATAAGATATGATCTCCTCAATCCCCTATGACTTACTAGTATTACCTCCTACCCTGTCCACAGCAGTGGTTCTTGGTTCTTTCTCTCTCCTTCTTTACTACCTCCTGGGAAGCCTCACTAGGACAAGGGCAAACACCAGCAAATTGTGACACATTTACTGGACAAAGCCCATACACGATACATACACACATATAATAATAATGAATCCTATACTCGATAATCACAATCAGGTTGCACTCCAACACCATCAGAACTCTATTATCAGCTTATCCAGTGGTATCCTATCTCCTGGTTCACCACCTGATACTATTAACCTCCTCAAGTTGGTCAAGCCTACATACACTGTTGCACTATCAGCAAGATAATGTATATATAGAATACCAGCATTTGAATGCAATAACATATATCAGTATAAATGTTCATTGATACACAACAATGATTAATCGATCACTGTCAGTCCTCGAGCACATACATCTGTAGGTAATCAAGCCTACGACTGCAACTCTAAACTTCAGAATAAATCACTCCTTGACATAAGAATGCAAACAGTCACTCACCTCTCACTGCGTCTTGCACGCTAATGACAACCAAACACTATCAACTCCCTATAAGTAATCCACCAGAACCTCCCCTTCCACCTCTGGAAGTTCACAACCCTAATATCCTTAGGTTCTTCCGGGCTTCACTACCAGGATCCTCTGCAGCTCCTCCAGGCTGCTATCATGAAGTTTCCTTGAGTAACTACGGTGCTTCACCCTTCTGCTAGGGTCCTCCACAGCTCTCTTGGCTGCTACACCATGAAGTTTCCCCGAGCAAGTATGGTGCTTCTCCACCTCTACAGAAGCACGTGACACTCCTCTTCACTGCTGCTTCTCCTCACAGCTCGAGGTCCTCTGCTCCACTACCTTGGAGTCTCATCAGCTACTTCATCTGCTGGCTTCGAAGTGCTCAGCAACTTCTTCCCCAAAAGACAAACCTGCAACCCATCGACACTCCAATAAAATGTTCCCCTTTAACACATAAACAAAAAATATTCACACAATATGTTTGCCTCAAACCTCTATCTGTTCTCTACAGTGAGAGTGGACTCCCCCGCTTTGGGCGCGTCCATACTCCACCTCGCCTGGCGGCGGTCCTCACTCGCTGGGAGGGTCTTCCTCCATCCGGAGCCGGGCTCCCTCAGTCGTCCGCCAGCGCTCAGAGGGGGCGGACGTCGCTCCGTGTTCCTCCCTCTTCACTCTCCTATTTCAGGCTTTCTGCCTTATTAAAACATGCCTAACTTATAAATAAACATTGCTACTGTCGCTGGGCACACGACCAACTACAAGTGATCACTATGAACTGGCGTATATCGTGCTTACCACAGATTAATTGGTCGAGGGCGCTTTCCCTCTGACGGCGTCTGGTCAGGGCGCTCCCACAGCCCACAATAATGCTTCTGGGCGATTTAATATCTGCTCGTCGACCAGGACTTGAGACCACAACGTTCCCAGCTCGATTCCACAGCTGGTACGTCCGCACCTTCTCTTCTCTTCGAGATATATCACTAGGGGTTCCCTTCTGGCGGGAGCTCAAACGGAGCGCGGCTTCCCCCTGCGATGTCTGGCACTCAAGTGAGGTCAAAGCCCTTCCAGAAGCGAGCCTCACGCCTCCAGCAAAATGTCCACATCTCCTAGCCCGTCATTTATCTATTTTCTTCTGCATTGCCCATAATCTCAAACTGTTACACATATCCAACCAACTATTTTACATATGCGTTATCACCTCAATACTTGCTAGACCTTCTAGTTAGGTCAGGCTTGCTGAATAACTCTCAAGAAGGGAGACTCGTTTCTCCTGCAGGCTGAGATCATAACAGTATGATATTGAAAAGGGGAGAAATTCGGTTTGTATTGCATATATTGACCTTTCAGCTGGAATTGTGCGGTTTTACGTGTACATCTTCTATCGGTAATATAAACGGAAAATCAGGAACGTTTTAGTTAATTCTAATGAAAACACATTGATTTTTATCATTTGTATTGGAAACAACATTGTCATATGTCTTTTCTTGGATCTAAAAACTACGAAACCTCGCTTTATGATTCGAAGTTAAAATCCTTAAATTTGGTTTGATAGTGACTTTTTTCACGTTTTTCATGTGGTTTGATATTACGTAAATATATTCATTTTTACCAATATTTCGATACTTTTTCATGTAATATCACGATATGTGATTTGGCCTTCAAATCTCAGAATTTCGCATATTGCATTTTAAGCGAGTTTTCTTGCATTTTGTTTCGTACTATAATTCATCGAATTTAGTAATATGTTAACGTTTGTCATCCTCTTTTCCTTTATGTGATTTAAACAAAATATCATCGAATTAGGCAATATTTTGCCGTTTTTCAAGGTTTTTGTTAATTTTCAGTTTATTGTTATTAATTCATTAAATATACGATAAAAATGATTCAAACACGTAATAGATTAGAAATTAATCTTAAATACCTCATTTTTAATGAACTATTTGTTTCTCGTTATAATACTGAGTAAGATATTGAAAAGGGGAGAAGTTCCGTTTTTATTGCATATATCGACGTTTCATCTGGAATTGAACGGTTTTACGTGTACATCTTCCATCGGTAATATAAACGGAAAATCAGGAACATTTTAGGTACTTCTAATACATACATACAGGTACTTCTAATAGGTACACATGGATTTTTATCATTTGTATTGGAAACAACAATTTCATATGTCTTTTCTTGGATATAAATAATACGAAACCTCGCTTTATGATCCGAAGGTAAAATCCTCAAATTTGGTAAATTAGTGACTTTTTTCACGTTTTTCATGTAGTTTGATATTACTTACATATATTCATTTTTACCAATATTTCGATTCTATTTCATGTAGTATCTCGATATGTAACTTGGCCTTCAAATCTCAGAATTTCGCATAATATTGCATTTTAAGCAAGTTTTCTTGTATTTTCTTCCGTACTAAAAATCATCGAATTTAGTAATATTTTGACGTTTATCATCTTCCTTTTCTTTATGTGATATAAACAAAATATCATCGAATTAGGCAATATTTTGCTGTTTTTCCATATTTTTGAGATTCCAGTTTATTGGTATTAATTCAATATATATACGATAAAAATGATACAAACACAAAATTGATTATATAATAACCTTAAATACTTCATTTTCAATCATCTATTTGTTTCTCGTTGAAATACTGAGTAAGATATTGAAAAGGGGGAGAATTTCGGTTTTTATTGCATATATCGACGTTTCAGCCGGAATAGAGCAGTTTTACGTGTACATCTTCCATAGGTAATATAAACGATAAATCAGGAACATTTTAATTATTTCCAATGAAAACACATTGATTTTTATCATTTGTATTGGAAACAACATTGTCATATGTCTTTTCTTGGATCTAAATAATACGAAACCTGGCTCTATGATTCGACGTTAAAATCCTGAATTTGGAATAATATTGACTTTTTTCACGTTTTTCATATAGTTTGATATTACGTAAATATATTCATTTTTATCAATATTTCGATACTATTTCATTTAAATCACGATATGTGATTTAACTCTCAAATCTCAGAAATTCACATAATATTGCATTTTAAGCAAGTTTTCTTGCATTTTCTTCCGTACTAAAAATAATCGAATTAAGTAATATTTTGACGTTTATCATCTCCCTTTTCTTTTTTGTGATTTTAACAAAATATCATCGAATTAGGCAATATTTTGCCGTTTTTCTACGTTTTTGTGAGTTTTCAGTTTATTGGTATTAATTCATTAAATATACGGTAAAAATGATGCAAACACGTAATTGATTAGATAATAAACTTAAATACTTCATATTCAATCATCTATTTGTCTCTCGTTGAAATACTGAGTAAGATATTGAAAAGGGGAGTAATTCGGTTTTTATTGCATATATCGACGTTTCAGCTGGAATTGTGCGGTTTTACGTGTCCATCTTCTATCGGTAACATAAACGGAAAATCAGGAACATTTTAGTTAATTCTAATGAAAACACATTGATTTTTATCATTTGTATTGGAAACAACAATTTCATATGTCTTTTCTTGGATATAAATAATACGAAACCTCGCTTGATGATCCGAAGCTAAAATCCTCAAATTTGGTATAATAGTTACTTTTTTCCCGTTTTTCATGTAGTTTGATATTATGTAAATATATTCATTTTTACCAATATTTCGATACTATTTCATGTAGTATCACGATATTTGATTTGGCCTTCATATCTCAGAATTTCGCATAATATTGCATTTTAAGCAAGTTTTCTTCCATTTTCTTTCGTACTAAAAATCATCGAATTTAGTAATATTTTGACATTTATTATCTCCCTTTTCCTTTATGTGATATAAACAAAATATCATCGAATTAGGCAATATTTTGCTATTTTTACGCATTTTTGTGAATTTCCAGTTTATTGGTATTAATTCATTAAATATACGATAAAAATGATACAAACACAAAATTGATTATATAATAACCATAAATACTTCATTTTCAATCATCTATTTGTTTCTCGTTGAAATACTGTGTAAGATATTGAAAAGGGGAGAAGTTCGGTTTTTATTGCATATATCGACGTTTCAGCCGGAATAGAGCAGTTTTACGTGTACATCTTCCATCGGTAATATAAACGAAAAATCAAGAACATTTTAGTTAATTCTAATGAAAACAAATTGATTTTTGTCATTTGTATTGGAAACAACATTGTCATATGTCTTTTCTTGGATCTAAATAATACGAAACCTGGCTTTATGATTCGACGTTAAAATCCTCAAATTTGGAATAATATTGACTTTTTTCACATTTTTCATGTAGTTTGATATTACGTAAATATATTCATTTTTACCAATATTTCAATACAATTTCATGTATTATCACGATATGTGATTTGGCCTTCATATCTCAGATTTTCGCATAATATTGCATCTTAAGCCAGTTTTCTTGCATTTTGTTTTGTACTAAACATCATCGAATTTAGCAATATTTTGACGTTTATCATCCCCTTTTCCTTTATGTGATTTTAACAAAATATCATCGAATTAGTCAATATTTTGCCGTTTTTCCACGTTTTTGTGAATTTTCAGTTTATTGGTATTAATTCAATATATATACGATAAAAATGATGCAAACACGTAATTGATTAGATATTAAACCTAAATACCTCATCTTCAATCATCTATTTGTTTCTCGTTGAAATACTCAGTAAGATATTGAAAAGGGGAGAAGTTCGGTTTTTATTGCATATATCGACGTTTCAGCCGGAATAGAACAGTTTTACGTGTACATCTTCCATCGGTAATATAAACGAAAAATCAGGAACATTTTAGTTAATTCTAATGAAAACACATTGATTTTTATCATTTGTATTGGAAACAACATTGTCATATGTCTTTTCTTGGATCTAAATAATACGAAACCTCGCTCTATGATTCGACGTTAAAATTCTCAAATTTGGAATAATATTGACTTTTTCACGTTTTTCATGTAGTTTGATATTACGTAAATATTTTTATTTTTACCAATATTTCGATACTATTTCATGTAGAATCACGATATGGTATTTGGCCTTTATATCTCGCCTAATATTGCATTTAAGCAAATTTTCTTGTATTTTGTTTCGCACCAAACATCATCGAATTTAGCAATATATTGACGTTTATCATATCCATTTCCTTTATGTGATTTAAACAAAATATCGAATTAGGCAATATTTTGCCGTTTTTCTACGTTTTTGTGAATTTTCAGTTTATTGGTATTAATTCATTAAATATACGATAAAAATGAGGCAAACACGTAATTAATTAGATAATAAACGTAAATACTTCATCTTCAATCATCTATTTGTTTCTCGTTGAAATACTGAGTAGGATATTGAAAAGGGGAGAAATTCGGTTTGTATTGCATATATTGACCTTTCAGCTGGAATTGTGCGGTTTTACGTGTACATCTTCTATCGGTAATATAAACGGAAAATCAGGAACGTTTTAGTTAATTCTAATGAAAACACATTGATTTTTATCATTTGTATTGGAAACAACATTGTCATATGTCTTTTCTTGGATCTAAAAACTACGAAACCTCGCTTTATGATTCGAAGTTAAAATCCTTAAATTTGGTTTGATAGTGACTTTTTTCACGTTTTTCATGTGGTTTGATATTACGTAAATATATTCATTTTTACCAATATTTCGATACTTTTTAATGTAATATCACGATATGTGATTTGGCCTTCAAATCTCAGAATTTCGCATATTGCATTTTAAGCGAGTTTTCTTGCATTTTGTTTCGTACTATAATTCATCGAATTTAGTAATATGTTGACGTTTGTCATCCTCTTTTCCTTTATGTGATTTAAACAAAATATCATCGAATTAGGCAATATTTTGCCGTTTTTCAAGGTTTTTGTTAATTTTCAGTTTATTGTTATTAATTCATTAAATATACGATAAAAATGATTCAAACACGTAATAGATTAGAAATTAATCTTAAATACCTCATTTTTAATGAACTATTTGTTTCTCGTTATAATACTGAGTAAGATATTGAAAAGGGGAGAAGTTCCGTTTTTATTGCATATATCGACGTTTCATCTGGAATTGAACGGTTTTACGTGTACATCTTCCATCGGTAATATAAACGGAAAATCAGGAACATTTTAGGTACTTCTAATACATACATACAGGTACTTCTAATAGGTACACATGGATTTTTATCATTTGTATTGGAAACAACAATTTCATATGTCTTTTCTTGGATATAAATAATACGAAACCTCGCTTTATGATCCGAAGGTAAAATCCTCAAATTTGGTAAATTAGTGACTTTTTTCACGTTTTTCATGTAGTTTGATATTACTTACATATATTCATTTTTACCAATATTTCGATTCTATTTCATGTAGTATCTCGATATGTAATTTGGCCTTCAAATCTCAGAATTTCGCATAATATTGCATTTTAAGCAAGTTTTCTTGCATTTTCTTCCGTACTAAAAATCATCGAATTTAGTAATATTTTGACGTTTATCATCTTCCTTTTCTTTATGTGATATAAACAAAATATCATCGAATTAGGCAATATTTTGCTGTTTTTCCACGTTTTTTGAGATTCCAGTTTATTGGTATTAATTCAATATATATACGATAAAAATGATACAAACACAAAATTGATTATATAATAACCTTAAATACTTCATTTTCAATCATCTATTTGTTTCTCGTTGAAATACTGAGTAAGATATTGAAAAGGGGGAGAAGTTCGGTTTTTATTGCATATATCGACGTTTCAGCCGGAATAGAGCGGTTTTACGTGTACATCTTCCATCGGTAATATAAACGAAAAATCAGGAACATTTTAATTAATTCTAATGAAAACACATTGATTTTTATCATTTGTATTGGAAACAACATTGTCATATGTCTCTTCTTCGATCTAAATAATACGAAACCTGGCTCTTTGATTCGACTTTAAAATCTTGAAATTTGGAATAATATTGACTTTTTTCACGTTTTTCATGTAGTTTAATATTACGTAAATATATTCATTTTTACCAATATTTCGATACTATTTCATTTAGTATCACGATATGTGATTTGGCCTTCATATCTTAGATTTTCGCATAATATCGCATTTTAAGCAAGTTTTCTTGCATTTTCTTCCGTACTAAAAATCATCGAATTTAGTAATATTTTGACGTTTATCATCTCCCTTTTCTTTTTTGTGATTTAAACAAAATATCATCGAATTAGGATATATTTTGCCGTTTTTCCACGTTTTTGTGAATTTCCAGTTTATTGATATTAATTCATTAAATATACGATAAAACTGGTACAAACACATATTTGATTAGATAATATCCTTAATTACTTTATTTTCAATCATCTTTTTGTTTCTCGTTGAAATACTGAGTATGATATTGAAAAGGGGAGAAGTTCGGTTTTTATTGTATATATCGACGTTTCAGCCGGAATAGAGCGGTTTTACGAGTACATCTTCCATCGTTAATATTAGCGGAAAATCAGGAACATTTTAGTTAATTCTAATGAAAACACATTGATTTTTATCATTTGTATTGGAAACAACATTTTCATATGTCTTTTCTTGGATCTAAAAACTACGAAACCTCGCTTTATGATTCGAAGTTAAAATCCTTAAATTTGGTTTGATAGTGACTTTTTTCACGTTTTTCATGTGGTTTGATATTACGTAAATATATTCATTTTTACCAATATTTCGATACTTTTTCATGTAATATCACGATATGTGATTTGGCCTTCAAATCTCAGAATTTCGCATATTGCATTTTAAGCGAGTTTTCTTGCATTTTGTTTCGTACTATAATTCATCGAATTTAGTAATATGTTGACGTTTGTCATCCTCTTTTCCTTTATGTGATTTAAACAAAATATCATCGAATTAGGCAATATTTTGCCGTTTCTCAAGGTTTTTGGTAATTTTCAGTTTATTGTTATTAATTCATTAAATATACGATAAAAATGATTCAAACACGTAATAGATTAGAAATTAATCTTAAATACCTCATTTTTAATGAACTATTTGTTTCTCGTTAAAATACTGAGTAAGATATTGAAAAGGGGAGAAGTTCCGTTTTTATTGCATATATCGACGTTTCATCTGGAATTGAACGGTTTTACGTGTACAACTTCCGTCGGTAATATAAACGGAAAATCAGGAATATTTTAGGTACTTCTAATGAAAACACATTGATTTTTATCATTTGTATTGGAAACAACAATTTCATATGTCTTTTCTTGGATATAAATAATACGAAACCTCGTTTATGATCCGAAGGTAAAATCCTCAAATTTGGTATAATAGTTACTTTTTTCACGTTTTTCATGTAAATTGATATTACGTAAATATATTCATTTTTACCAATATTTCGATACTATTTCATGTAGTATCACGATATTTGATTTGGCCTTCATATATCAGATTTTCGCATAATATTGCATTTTAAGCAAGTTTTCTTGCGTTTTGTTTCGTACTAAATATCATCGAATTTAGCAATATTTTGACGTTTATCATCCCCTTTTCCTTTATGTGATAACAAAATATCATCGAATTAGGCAATATTTTGCCGTTTTTCCACGTTTTTGTGAGTTTTCAGTTTATTGGTATTAATTCATTAAATATACGATAAAAATGATGCAAACACGTAATTGATTAGATAATAAACTTAAATACTTCATATTCAATCATATATTTGTCTCTCGTTGAAATACTGAGTAAGATATTGAAAAGGGGAGTAATTCGGTTTTTATTGCATATATCGACGTTTCAGCTGGAATTGTGCGGTTTTACGTGTCCATCTTCTATCGGTAATATAAACGGAAAATCAGGAACATTTTAGTTAATTCTAATGAAAACACATTGATTTTTATCATTTGTATTGGAAACAACAATTTCATATGTCTTTTCTTGGATATAAATAATACGAAACCTCGCTTGATGATCCGAAGCTAAAATCCTCAAATTTGGTATAATAGTTACTTTTCTCCCGTTTTTCATGTAGTTTGATATTATGTAAATATATTTATTTTTACCAATATTTCGATACTATTTCATGTAGAATCACGATATGGTATTTGGCCTTCATATCTCGCCTAATATTGCATTTAAGCAAGTTTTCTTGTATTTTGTTTCGCACCAAACATCATCGAATTTAGCAATATATTGACGTTTATCATATCCATTTCCTTTATGTGATTTAAACAAAATATCGAATTAGGCAATATTTTGCCGTTTTTCCACGTTTTTTGAGTTTCCAGTTTATCGGTATTAATTCAATAAATATACGATAAAAATGATACAAACACAAAATTGATTATATAATAACCTTAAATACTTTATTTTCAATCATCTATTTGTTTCTCGTTGAAATACTGAGTAAGATATTGAAAAGGGGAGAAGTTCGGTTCATATTGCATATATCGACGCTTCAGCCGGAATACAGCGGTTTTACGTGTACATCTTCCATCGGTAATTTAAACGAAAAATCAGGTACATTTTATTTAATTCTAATGAAAACAAATTGATTTTTATCATTTGTATTGGAAACAACATTGTCAAATGTCTTTTCTTGGATCTAAATAATATGAAACCTCGCTCTATAATTCGACGTTAAAATCCTCAAATTTGGAATAATATTGACTTTTTTCACGTTTTTCATGTAGTTTGATATTTCGATACTATTTCATGTAGTATCACGATATGTGATTTGGCCTTCAAATCACAGAATTTCGCATAATATTGCATTTTAAACAAGTTTTCTTGCATTTTGTTTCGTACGAAAAATCATCGAATTTAGCAGTATTTTGACGTTTATCATCCCCTATTCCTTTATGTGATTTAAACAAAATATCATCGAATTAGGCAATATTTTGCCGTTTTTCCACGTTTTTGTGAATTTTCAGTTGATTGTTATTATTTCATTATATATATACGATTAAAATGATGCAAACACATAATTGATTAGATAATAACCTTAAATACTTCCTTTTCAATCATCTATTTGTCTCTCGTTAAAATACTGAGTAAGATATTGAAAAGGGGAGAAGTTCTGTTTTTATTGCATATTTCGACGTTTCAGCCGGAATAGAGATGTTTTCGTGTACATCTTCCATCGGTAATATAAACGGAAAATCAGGAACATTTTAGTTAATTCTAATGAAAACACATTGATTATTATCATTTGTATCGGAAACAACATTGTCATATGTCTTTTCTTGGATCTAAATAGTACGAAAATTCGCTCTATGATTTGAAGTTAAAATCCTCAAATATGGTTAAATAGTGACTTTTTTCACGTTTTTCATGTAATTTGATATTACGTAAATATATTCATTTTTACCAATATTTCGATACTATTTCATGTAGCATAACGCTATGTGATTTTGCCTTCAAATCTCAGAATTTCGCATAATATTGCATTTTAAGCAAGTTTTCTTCCATTTTGTTTCGTACGAAAAATCATCGAATTTAGCAATATTTTGACGTTTATCATCCTCTTTTCCTTTATATAATTTAAACAAAATATCATCGAATTAGGCAATATTTTGCGTTTTTTAACGCTTATGTGAATTCTCAGTTTATGGGTATTAATTCATTATATATACGATAAAAATGATGCAAACACATAATTGATTAGATAATACCCTTAAATATTTCATTTTCAATCAACTATTTGTTTCTCGTTTAAATACTAAGTAAGATATTGAAAAGGGGAGAAGTTCTGTTTCTATTGCATATATCGAAGTTTCAGCCGGAATAGAGATGTTTACGTGTACATCTTCCATCGGTAATATAAACGGAAAATCAGGAACATTTTAGTTAATTCTAATGAAAACACATTGATTTTTATCATTTGTATTGGAAACAACATTGTCATATGTCTTTTCTAGGATCTAAATAATACGAAACCTCGCTCTATGATTTGATGTTAAAATCCTCAAATATGGTAAAATAGTGACTTTTTTCACGTTTTTCATGTAGTTTGATATTACGTAAATATATTCATTTTTACCAATATTTCGATACTATTTCATGTAGTATCACGATATGTGATTTGGCCTTTAAATCTCAGAATTTCGCATAATATTGCATTTTAAACAAGTTTTCTTGCATTTTGTTTCGTACGAAAAATCGTCGAATTTAGCAGTATTTTGACGTTTATCATCCCCTATTCCTTTATGTGATTTAAACAAAATATCATCGAATTTGGCCATATTTTGCCGTTTTTCCACGTTTTTGTGAATTTTCAGTTGATTGTTATTATTTCATTATATATATACGATTAAAATGATGCAAACACATAATTGATTAGATAATAACCTTAAATACTTCATTTTCAATCATCTATTTGTTTCTCGTTAAAATACTGAGTAAGATATTGAAAAGGGGAGAAGTTCTGTTTTTATTGCATATTTCGACGTTTCAGCCGGAATAGAGATGTTTTCGTGTACATCTTCCATCGGTAATATAAACGGAAAATCAGGAACATTTTAGTTAATTCTAATGAAAACACATTGATTTTTATCATTTGTATTGGATACAACATTGTCATATGTCTTTTCTTAGATCTAAATAATACGAAACCTCGCTCTATGATTTGAAGTTAAAATCCTCAAATATGGTTAAATAGTGACTTTTTCACGTTTTTCATGTAATTTGATATTACGTAAATATATTCATTTTTACCAATATTTCGATACTATTTCATGTAGAATAACGGTATGTGATTTTTCCTTCATATCTCAGAATTTCGCAAATTATTGCATTTTAAGCAAGTTTTCTTCCATTTTGTTTCGTACGAAAAATCATCGAATTTAGCAATATTTTGACGTTTATCATCTCCTTTTCCTTTATGTGATTTAAACAAAATATCATCGAATTAGGCAATACTTTGCCGTTTTTCCACGTTTTTGTGAATTTTCAGTCTATGCATATTAATTCATTATATATACGATAAAAATGATGCAAACACATAATTGATTAGATAATAACCTTAAATACTTCATTTTCAATCATCTATTTGTTTCTCGTTAAAATACTGAAGAAGATATTGAAAAGGGGAGAAGTTCTGTTTTTATTGCATATATCGACGTTTCAGCCGGAATAGAGATGTTTTCGTGGTACATCTCCCATCGGTAATATAAACGGAAAATCAGGAACATTTTAGTTAATTCTAATGAAAACACATTGATTTTTATCATTTGTATTGGAAACAACATTGTCATATGTCTTTTCTTGGATCTTAATAGTACGAAACCTCGCTCTAGGATTTGAAGTTAAAATCCTCAAATATGGTTAAATAGTGACTTTTTCACGTTTTTCATGTAGTTTGATATTACGTACATATATTAATTTCTAGCAATATTTCGATACTATTTCATGTAGTATCACGATATGTGATTTGGCCTTCATATATCGGAATTTCGCTTAATATTGCATTTTAAGCAAGTTTTCTTGCATTTTGTTTCGTACAAAAAATCATCGAATTTAGCAATATTTTGACGTTTATCATCTGCTTTTCCTTTATGTGATTTAAACAAAATATCATCGAATTAGGCAATACTTTGCCGTTTTTCCACGTTTTTGTGAATTTTCAGTCTATGCATATTAATTCATTATATATACGATAAAATGATGCAAACACATAATTGATTAGATAATAACCTTAAATACTTCATTTTCAATCATCTATTTGTTTCTAGTAAAAATACTGAGTAAGATATTGAAAACGGGAAAAGTTCGGTTATTATTGCATATATCGACGTTTCAGCCGGATTAGTGCGGTTTTACGTGTACATCTTCCATCGGTAATATAAACGGAAAATCAAGAACATTTTAGTTAATTCTAATGAAAACACATTGATTTTTATCATTTTTTATTGGAAACAACATTGTCATATGTCTTTTCTTGGATCTAAATAATACGAAACCTCGCTCTATGATTCGAAGTTAAAATCCTCAAATATGGTTAAATAGTGACTTTTTCACGTTTTTAATGTAGTTTGATATTACGTAAATATATTCATTTTTACCAATATTTCGATACTATATCATGTAGTATCACTATATGTGATTTGGCCGTCAAATCTCAGAATTTCGCATAATATTGCATTTTAAGCAAGTTTTCTTCCATTTTCTTCCGTACTAAACATTATCGAATTTAGTAATATTTTGACGTTTATCATCTCCCTTTTCCTTTATGTGATATAAACAAAATATCATCGAATTAGGCAATATTTTGCTGTTTTTCCACGTTTTTTGAGTTTCCAGATTATTGGTAATAATTAAATAAATATACGATAAAAATTATACAAACACAAAATTGATTATATAATAACCTTAAATACTTCATTTTCAATCATCTATTTGTTTCTCGTTGAAATACTGAGTAAGATATTGAAAAGAGGAGAAGTTCGGTTGTTATTGCATATATCGACGTTTCAGCCGGAGTTGTGCTGTTTTACGTGTACATCTTCCATCGGTAATATAATCGGAATATCAGGAACATTCTGATGAAAAGTTCATTCTAATGAAAACACATTGCTTTTAATCATTTGTGTTGGGAACAACATTGTCATATGTCTTTTCTTGGATCTAAATAATACGAAACCTGACTCTATGATTCGACGTTAAAATCCTGAAATTTGGAATAATATTGACTATTTTCACGTTTTTCATGTAGTTTGATATTACGTAACTATATTCATTGTTACCAATATTTTGATACTATTTCATGTAGTATCACGATATGTGATTTGGCCTTCAAATCTCAGATTTTCGCATAATATTGCATTTTAAGCAAGTTTTCTTGCGTTTTGTTTCGTACTAAAGATCATCGAATTTAGCAATATTTTAATGTTTATCATCCCCTTTTCCTTTATGTAATACAAACAAAATATCATCGAATTAGGCAATATTTTGCCGTTTTTCAACGTTTTTTGAGTTTCCAGTTTATTGGTATTAATTCAATATATATACGATAAAAATGATACAAACACAAAATTGATTATATAATAACCTTAAATACTTCATTTTCAATCATATATTTGTTTCTCGTTGAAATACTGAGTAAGATATTGAAAAGGGGAGAAGTTCGGTTTTTATTGCATATATCGACGTTTCAGCCGGAATAGAGCGGTTTTACTTGTACATCTTCCATCGGTAATATAGACGAAAAATCAGGAACATTTAAGTTAATTCTAATGAAAACACATTGATTTTTATCATTTGTATTCGAAACAACATTGTCATATGTCTTTTCTTGGATCTAAATAATACGAAACCTGGCTCTATGATTCGACGTTAAAATCCTCAAATTTGGAATAATATTGACTTTTTTCACGTTTTTCATGTAGTTTGATATTACGTAAATATATTCATTTTTACCAATATTTCAATACTATTGCATGTATTATCACGATATGTGATTTGGCCTTCATATCTCAGATTTTCGCATAATATTGCATCTTAAGCCAGTTTTCTTGCATTTTGTTTCGTACTAAACATCATCGAATTTAGCAATATTTTTACGTTTATCATCCTCTTTTTCTTTATGTGATTTAAACAAAATCTCATCAAATTAGGCAATATTTGGCCGTTTTTCCACGTTTTTGTGAATTTTCAGTTTATTGGTATTAATTCATTAAATATACGATAAAAATGATGCAAACACGTAATTGATTCGATATTAAACTTAAATACTTCATCTTCAATCATCTATTTGTTTCTCGTTGAAATATTGAGTAAGATATTGAAAAGGGGAGAAGTTCGGTTTTTATTGCATATATCGACGTTTCAGCCGGAATAGAGCAGTTTTACGTGTACATCTTCCATCAGTAATATAAACGAAAAATCAAGAACATTTTAGTTAATTCTAATGAAAACAAATTGATTTTTATCATTTGTATTGGAAACAACATTGTCATATGTCTTTTCTTGGATCTAAATAATACGAAACCTCGCTCTAGGATTCGACGTTAAAATTCTTAAATTTGGTTCAATAGTGACTTTTTCACGTTTTTCATGTAGTTTCATATTACGTAAATATATTCATTTTTACCAATATTTTGATACTATTTCATGCAGTATCACGATATGTGATTTGGCCTTCAAATCTCAGAATTTCGCATAATATTACATTTTAAGCAAGTTTTCTTGCATTTTCTTCCGTACTAAAAATCATCGAATTTAGTAATATTTTGACGTTTATCATCTCCCTTATGTGATATAAACAAAATATCATCGAATTAGGCAATATTTTGCTGTTTTTCTACGTTTTTGTGAATTTCCAGTTTATTGGTATTAATTCATTAAATATACTATAAAAATTATACAAACACACAATTGATTAGATAATAACCTTAAATACTTCATTTTCAGTCATCTATTTGTTTCTCGTTGAAGTACTGAGTAAGATATTGAAAAGAGGAGAAGTTCGGTTTTTATTGCATATATCGACGTTTCAGCCGGAATTGTGCGGTTTTACGTGTACATCTTCCATCGGTAATATAAACGGAAAATCAAGAACATTTTAATTAATTCTAATGAAAACACATTGATTTTTATCATTTGTATTGGAAACAACATTGTCATATGTCTTTTCTTGGATCAAAATAATACGAAACCTCGCTTTATGATTCGAAGTTAAAATCCTTAAATTTGGTTTAATAGTGACTTTTTTCACGTTTCTCATGTAGTTTGATATTACGTAAATATATTCATTTTTACCAATATTTCGATACTATTTCATGTAGTATCACGATATGTGATTTGGCCTTCAAATCTCAGAATTTTGCATAATATTGCATTTCAAGCAAGTTTTCTTGCGATTTGTTTCGTACTAAACATCATAGAAATTAGCAATATTTTGACGTTTATCATCTTCCTTTTCCTTTATGTGATATAAACAAAATATCATCGAATTATGCAATATTTTGCTGTTTTTCCACGTTTTTTGAGTTTCCAGTTTTTTGGTATTAATTCAATAAATATACGATAAAAATGATACAAACAGAAAATTGATTATATAATAACCTTAAATACTTCATTTTCAATCATCTATTTGTTTCTCGTTGAAATACTGAGTAAGATATTGAAAAGGGGAGAAGTTCGGTTTTTATTGCATATATCGACGTTTCAGCCGGATAGAGCGGTTTTACGTGTACATCTTCCATCGGTAATATAAACGAAAAATCAGGAACATTTTAATTAATTCAAATGAAAACACATTGATTTTTATCATTTGTATTGGAAACAACATTGTAATATGTCTTTTCTTGGATCTAAATAATACGAAACCTGGCTCTATGATTCGACGTTAAAATCCTGAAATTTGGAAAAATATTGATTTTTTTCACGTTTTTCATGTAGTTTGATATTACGTAAATATATTCATTTTTACCAATATATCGATACTATTTCATGTAGTATCACGATATGTGATTTGGCCTTCATATCTCAGATTTTCGCATAATATTGCATTTTAATCAAGTTTTCTTGCGTTTTCTTCCGTACTAAAAATCGTCGAATTTAGTAATATTTTGACGTTTATCATCTCCCTTTTCCTTTATGTGATATAAACAAAATATCATCGAATTAGGCAATATTTTGCTGTTTTTCCACGTTTTTGTGAATTTCCAGTTTATTGGTATTAATTCATTAAATATACGATAAAAATGGTACAAACACATAATTGATTATATAATAACCTTGAATACTTCATTTTCAATCATCTATTTGTTTCTCTATGAAGTACTGAGTGAGATATTGAAAATAGGAGTAGTTCGGTTTTTATTGCATATATCGACGTTTCAGCCGGAATTGTGCGGTTTTACGTGTACATCTTCCATCGGTAATATAAACGGAATACCAGGAACATTCTAATGAAAAGTTCATTCTAATGAAAACACATTGATATTTATCATTTGTATTGGAAACAACATTGTCATATATCTTTTCTTGGACCTAAATAATACGAAACCTCCCTTTATGATTCAAAGTTAAAATCCATAAATTTGGTTTAATAGTGACTTTTTTCACGTTTTTCATATAGTTTGATATTACGTAAATATATTCATTTTTACCAATATTTCGATACTATTTCATGTAGTATCACGATATGTGATTTGGCCTTCATATCTCAGATTTTCGCATAATATTGCATTTTAAGCAAGTTTTCTTGCGTTTTGTTTCGTACTAAAGATCATATAATTTAGCAATATTTTAACGTTTATCATCCCCTTTTCCTTTATGTGATATAAACAAAATATCATCGAATTAGGCAATATTTTGCCGTTTTTCAACGTTTTTTGAGTTTCCAGTTTATTGGTATTAATTCAATAAATATACGATAAAAATGATACAAACACAAAATTGATTATATAATAACCTTAAATACTTGATTTTCAATCATCTATTTGTTTCTCATTGAAATACTGAGTAAGATATTGAAAAGGGAAGAAGTTCGGTTCTTATTGCATATATCGACGTTTCAGCCGTAATACAGCGGTTTTACGTGTACATCTTCCATCGGTAATATAAACGAAAAATCAGGTACATTTTAGTTAATTCTAATGAAAACAAATTTATTTTTATCATTTGTATTGGAAACAACATTGTCAAATGTCTTTTCTTGGATCTAAATAATTCGAAACCTTGTTCTATAATTCGACGTTAAAATCCTCAAATTTGGAATAATATTGACTTTTTTCACGTTTTCATGTTTTTTATGATATTACGTAACTTTATTCATTTTTACCAATATTTTGATACTATATAATGTAGTATCACGATATGTGATTTGGCCTTCCTATCTCAGATTTTCGAATAATATTGCATTTTAAGCAAGTTTTCTTGCATTTTGTTTAGTACTAAACATCACCGAATTTAGCAGTATTTTGACGTTTATCATCCTCCTTTTCCTTTATGTGATATAAAGAAAATATCATCGAATTAGGCAATATTTTGCTGTTTTTCCATGTTTTTGTGAATTTCCAGTTTATTGGTATAAATTCATTAAATATACGATAAAAATGATACAAACACATAATTGATTAGATAATAACCTTAAATACTTCATTTTCAATCATCTATTTGTTTCTTGTTGAAGTACTGAGTAAGATATTGAAAAGAGGAGAAGTTCGGTTTTTATTGCATATATCGACGTTTTAGCCGGAATTGTGCGGTTTTACGTGTACATCTTCCATCGGTAATATAAACGGAATATCATGAACATTTTAATTCATTCTAATGAAAACACATTGATTTTTATCATTTGTATTGGAAACAACATTGTCATATGTCTTTTCTTGGATCTAAATAATACGAAACGTCGCTTTATGGTTTGAAGTTAAAATCCTTAAATTTGGTTTAATAGTGACATTTTTCACGTTTTTCATGTAGTTTGATATTGCGTAAATATATTCATTTTTACCAATATTTCGATACTGTTTCATGTAGTATCACGATATGGGATTTGGCCTACATATCTCAGATTTTCGAATAATATTGCATATTAAGCGAGTTTTCTTGCGTTTTGTTTCGTACTAAACATCACCGAATTCAGCAATATTATGACGTTTATCATCGCCTTTTCTTTTATGTGATTTAAACAAAATATCAACGAATTAGGCAATATTTTGCCGTTTTTCAACGTTTTTGTGAATTTCCAGTTTTTTGGTATTAATTCATTAAATATGCGATAAAAATGGTACAAACACATAATTGGTTAGATAATAACCTTAAATACTTCATTTTCAATCATCTATTTGTTTCTCGTTGAAATACTGAGTAAGATATTGAAAAGGAGAGAAGTTCGGTTTTTATTGCATATATCGACGTTTCAGCCGGAATAGAGCGGTGTTACGTGTACATCTTCCATCGGTAATATAAACGGAAAATCAGGAACATTTTAGTTTATTCTAATGAAAACACATTGGTTTTTATCATTTGTATTGGAAACAACATTGTCATATGTCTTTTCTTTAATCTAAATAATACGAAACCTCGCTCTATGATTCGAAGTTAAAATCCTCAAATTTGGTTTAATAGTGACTTTTTTCACGTTTTTCATGTAGTTTGATATTACGTAAATATATTCATTTTTACCAATATTTCGATACTATTTCATGTAGTATCGCTATATGTGATTTGGCCGTCAAATCTGAGAATTTCGCATAATATTGCATTTTAAGCAAGTTTTTTTCCATTTTCTTCCGTACTAAACATTATCGAATTTAGTAATATTTTGACGTTTATCATCTCCCTTTTCCTTTATGTGATATAAACAAAATATCATCGAATTAGGCAATATTTTGCTGTTTTTCCACGTTTTTTGAGTTTCCAGTTTATTGGTAATAATTAAATAAATATACGATAAAAATTATACAAACACAAAATTGATTATATAATAACCTTAAATACTTCATTTTCAATCATCTATTTGTTTCTCGTTGAAATACTGAGTAAGATATTGAAAAGAGGAGAAGTTCGGTTTTTATTGCATATATCGACGTTTCAGCCGGAGTTGTGCTGTTTTACGTGTACATCTTCCATCGGCAATATAATCGGAATATCAGGAACATTCTGATGAAAAGTTCATTCTAATGAAAACACATTGCTTTTTATCATTTGTGTTGGGAACAGCATTGTCATATGTCTTTTCTTGGATCTAAATAATACGAAACCTGGCTCTATGATTCGACGTTAAAATCCTGAAATTTGGAATAATATTGACTATTTTCACGTTTTTCATGTAGTTTGATATTACGTAACTATATTCATTGTTACCAATATTTTGATACTATTTCATGTAGTATCACGATATGTGATTTGGCCTTCAAATCTCAGATTTTCGCATAATATTGCATTTTAAGCAAGTTTTCTTGCGTTTTGTTTCGTACTAAACATCATCGAATTTAGCAATATTTTGACGTTTATCATCCCCTTTTCTTTTATTTGATTTAAACAAAATATCATCGAATTAGGCAATATTTTGCCGTTTTTCCACGTTTTTGTGAATTTCCAGTATTTTGGTATTAATTCATAAATATGCGATAAAAATGGTACAAACACATAATTGGTTAGATAATAACTTTAAATACTTTATTTTCAGTCATCTATTTGTTTCTCGTTGAAATACTGAGTAAGATATTGAAAAGGGGAGAAGTTCGGTTCTTATTGCATATATCGACGTTTCAGCCGGAATAGAGCGGTTTTACGTGTACATCTTCCATCGGTAATATAAACGAAAAATCAGGAACATTTTAGTTATTTCTAATGAAAACTAATTGACTTTTATCATTTGTATTCGAAACAACATTGTCAAATGTCTTTTCTTGGATCTAAATAATACGAAACCTCGCTCTATAATTCGACGTTAAAATCCTTAAATTTGGAATAATATAGACTTTTTTCACGTTTTTCATGTAGTTTGATATTACTTAACTACATTCATATTAACCAATATTTTGATACTGTATCATGTATCACGTATCATGTATCACGATATGTGATTTGGCCTTCATATCTCAGATTATCGCATAATATTGCATTTTAAGCAAGTTTTCTTGCGTTTTGTTCCGAACTAAATATCATCGAATTTAGCAATATTTTGACGTTTATCATCCCCTTTTATTTTATGTGATTTAAACAAAATATCATCGAATTAGGCAATATTTTGACGTTTTTCCACGTTTGTTTGAATTTCCTGTTTATTGGTATTAATTCATTAAATTTATGATACAAATGGTACAAACATATAATTGATTAGATAATAACCTTAAATACTTAATTTTCAATCATGTTTTTGTTTCTCGTTGAAATACTGAGTAAGATATTGAAAAAGGGAGAAGTTCGGTTTTAATTGCATATATCGACGTTTCAGCCGGAATTGTGCGGTTTTACGTGTACATCTTCCATCGGTAATATAAACGAAAAATCAGGAACATTTTAGTTATTTCTAATGAAAACTAATTGACTTTTATCATTTGTGTTGGAAACAACATTGTCAAATGTCTTTTCTTGGATCTAAATAATACGAAACCTGGCTCTATGATTCGCCGTTAAAATCCTGAAATTTTGAATAATATTTACTTTTTTCACGTTTTTCATGTAGTTTGATATTACGTAAATATATTCATTTTTACCAATATTTTCATACTATTTCATGTAGTATCACGATATGTGATTTGGCCTTCATATCTCAGATTTTCGAATAATATTGCATTTTAATCAAGTTTTCTTGCGTTTTCTTCTGTACTAAAAATCGTCGAATTTAGTAATATTTTGACGTTTATCATCTCCCTTTTCCTTTATGTGATATAAACAAAATATCATCGAATTAGGCAATATTTTGCTGTTTTTCCACGTTTTTGTTAATTTCCAGTTTATTGGTATTAATTCATTAAAAATACGATAAAAATGGTACAAACACATAATTGATTAGATAATAACCTTGAATACTTCATTTTCAATCATCTATTTGTTTCTCGATGAAGTACTGAGTAAGATATTGAAAAGAGGGGTAGTTCTGTTTTTATTGCATATATCGACGTTTCAGCGGGAATTGTGCGGTCTTACGTTTACATCTTCCATCGGTAATATAAACGGAATGCCAGGAACATTCTAATGAAAAGTTCATTCTAATGAAAACACATTGATTTTTATCATTTGTATTGGAAACAACATTGTCATATGTCTTTCCTTGGAACTAAATAATACGAAACCTCGCTTTATTATTCAAAGTTAAAATCCTTAAATTTGGTTTAATAGTGACTTTTTTCACGTTTTTCATGTAGTTTGATATTACGTAAATATATTCATTTTTACCAATATTTCGGTACTATTTCATGTAGTATCACGATATGTGATTTGGCCTTCATATCTCAGATTTTCGCATAATATTGCATTTTAATCAGGTTTTCTTGCGATTTGTTTCGTACTAAACATCATCGAATTTAGTAATACTTTGACGTTTATCATCTCCCTTTTCCTTTATGTGATATAAACAAAATATCATCGAATTAGGCAATATTTTGCCGTTTTTCCACGTTTTTTGTGTTTCCAGTTTATTGGTATTAATTCAATAAATATACGATAAAAATGATACAAACACAAAATTGATTATATAATAACCTTAAATACTTTATTTTCAATCATCTATTTGTTTCTCGTTGAAATACTGATTAAGATATTGAAAAGGGGAGAAGTTCGGTTCTTATTGCATATATCGACGTTTCAGCCGGAATACAGCGGTTTTACGTGTACATCTTCCATCGGTAATATAAACGAAAAATCAGGAACATTTTAGTTATTTCTAATGAAAACTAATTGACTTTTATCATTTGTATTCGAAACAACATTGTCAAATGTCTTTTCTTGGATCTAAATAATACGAAACCTCGCTCTATAATTCGACGTTAAAATCCTTAAATTTGGAATAATATAGACTTTTTTCACGTTTTTCATGTAGTTTGATATTACTTAACTACATTCATTTTAACCAATATTTTGATACTGTATCATGTATCACGTATCATGTATCACGATATGTGATTTGGCCTTCATATCTCAGATTATCGCATAATATTGCATTTTAAGCAAGTTTTCTTGCGTTTTGTTCCGAACTAAATATCATCGAATTTAGCAATATTTTGACGTTTATCATCCCCTTTTATTTTATGTGATTTAAACAAAATATCATCGAATTAGGCAATATTTTGACGTTTTTCCACGTTTGTTTGAATTTCCTGTTTATTGGTATTAATTCATTAAATTTATGATACAAATGGTACAAACATATAATTGATTAGATAATAACCTTAAATACTTAATTTTCAATCATGTTTTTGTTTCTCGTTGAAATACTGAGTAAGATATTGAAAAAGGGAGAAGTTCGGTTTTAATTGCATATATCGACGTTTCAGCCGGAATTGTGCGGTTTTACGTGTACATCTTCCATCGGTAATATAAACGGAATATCAGGAACATTTTAGTTCATTCTAATGAAAACACATTGATTTTTATCATTTGTATTGGAAACAACATTGTCATATGTCTTTTTTTGGATCTAAATATTACGAAACTTCGCTTTATGGTTCGAAGTTAAAATCCTTAAATTTGGTTTAAATGTGACTTTTTTCACGTTTTTCATGTAGTTTGATATTACGTAAATATATTCATTTTTACCAATATTTCGATACTATTTCATGTAGTGTCACGATATGTGATTTGGCCTTCATATCTCAGATTTTCGCATAATATTGCATTTTAAGCAAGTTTTCTTGCATTTTCTTTTGTACTGAAAATCATCGAATTTAGTAATATTTTGACGTTTATCATCTCCCTTTTTCTTTATGTGATATAAACAAAATATCATCGAATTAGGCAATATTTTGCTGTTTTTCCATGTTTTTTGAGTTTCCAGTTTATTGGTATTAATTCATTAAAAGTACGATAAAAATGGTACAAACACATAATTGATTAGATAACCTTGAATACTTCATTTTCAATCATCTATTTGTTTCTCGATGAAGTACTGAGTAAGATATTGAAAAGAGGAGTAGTTCTGTTTTTATTGCATATATCGACGTTTCAGCTGGAATTGTGCGGTCTTACGTTTACATCTTCCATCGGTAATATAAACGGAATGCCAGGAACATTCTAATGAAAAGTTCATTCTAATGAAAACACATTGATTTTTATCATTTGTATTGGAAACAACATTGTCATATGTCTTTTCTTGGAACTAAATAATACGAAACCTCGCTTTATGATTCAAAGTTAAAATCCTTAAATTTGGTTTAATAGTGACTTTTTTCACGTTTTTCATGTAGTTTGATATTACGTAAATATATTCATTTTTACCAATATTTCGATACTATTTCATGTAGTATCACGATATGTGATTTGGCCTTCATATCTCAGATTTTCGCATAATATTGCATTTTAATCAGGTTTTCTTGCGATTTGTTTCGTACCAAACATCATCGAATTTAGTAATACTTTGACGTTTATCATCTCCCTTTTCCTTTATGTGATATAAACAAAATATCATCGAATTAGGCAATATTTTGCCGTTTTTCCACGTTTTTTGTGTTTCCAGTTTATTGGTATTAATTCAATAAATATACGATAAAAATGATACAAACACAAAATTGATTATATAATAACTTTAAATGCTTCATTTTAAATCATCTATTTGTTTCTCGTTGAAATACTGAGGAAGATATTGAAAAGGGGAGAAGTTCGGTTTTTATTGCAAATATCGACGTTTCAGCCGGAATAGAGCGGTTTTACGTGTACATCTTCCATCGATAATATAAACGAAAAATCAGGAACATTTTAATTATTTCTAATGAAAACACATTGATTTTTATCATTTGTGTTGGAAACAACATTGTCAAATGTCTTTTCTTGGATCTAAATAATACGAAACCTGGCTCTATGATTCGCCGTTAAAATCCTGAAATTTTGAATAATATTTACTTTTTTCACGTTTTTCATGTAGTTTGATATTACGTAAATATATTCATTTTTACCAATATTTTCATACTATTTCATGTAGTATCACGATATGTGATTTGGCCTTCATATCTCAGATTTTCGAATAATATTGCATTTTAATCAAGTTTTCTTGCGTTTTCTTCTGTACTAAAAATCGTCGAATTTAGTAATATTTTGACGTTTATCATCTCCCTTTTCCTTTATGTGATATAAACAAAATATCATCGAATTAGGCAATATTTTGCTGTTTTTCCACGTTTTTGTTAATTTCCAGTTTATTGGTATTAATTCATTAAAAATACGATAAAAATGGTACAAACACATAATTGATTAGATAATAACCTTGAATACTTCATTTTCAATCATCTATTTGTTTCTCGATGAAGTACTGAGTAAGATATTGAAAAGAGGGGTAGTTCTGTTTTTATTGCATATATCGACGTTTCAGCGGGAATTGTGCGGTCTTACGTTTACATCTTCCATCGGTAATATAAACGGAATGCCAGGAACATTCTAATGAAAAGTTCATTCTAATGAAAACACATTGATTTTTATCATTTGTATTGGAAACAACATTGTCATATGTCTTTCCTTGGAACTAAATAATACGAAACCTCGCTTTATTATTCAAAGTTAAAATCCTTAAATTTGGTTTAATAGTGACTTTTTTCACGTTTTTCATGTAGTTTGATATTACGTAAATATATTCATTTTTACCAATATTTCGGTACTATTTCATGTAGTATCACGATATGTGATTTGGCCTTCATATCTCAGATTTTCGCATAATATTGCATTTTAATCAGGTTTTCTTGCGATTTGTTTCGTACTAAACATCATCGAATTTAGTAATACTTTGACGTTTATCATCACCCTTTTCCTTTATGTGATATAAACAAAATATCATCGAATTAGGCAATATTTTGCCGTTTTTCCACGTTTTTTGTGTTTCCAGTTTATTGGTATTAATTCAATAAATATACGATAAAAATGATACAAACACAAAATTGATTATATAATAACCTTAAATACTTTATTTTCAATCATCTATTTGTTTCTCGTTGAAATACTGATTAAGATATTGAAAAGGGGAGAAGTTCGGTTCTTATTGCATATATCGACGTTTCAGCCGGAATACAGCGGTTTTACGTGTACATCTTCCATCGGTAATATAAACGAAAAATCAGATACATTTTAGTTAATTCTAATGAAAACAAATTGATTTTTATCATTTGTATTGGAAACAACATTGTCAAATGTCTTTTCTTGGATCTAAATAATACGAAACCTCGCTCTATAATTCGACGTTAAAATCCTCAAATTTGGAATAATATTGACTTTTTTCACGTTTTTCATGTAGTTTGATATTACGTAACTATATTCATTTTTACCAATATTTAGATACTATTTCATGTAGTATCACGATATGTGATTTGGCCTTCATATCTCAGATTTTCGAATAATATTGCATTTTAAGCAAGTTTTCTTGCATTTTGTTTCGTACTAATCATTACCGAATTTAGTAGTATTTTGACGTTTATCATCCTCCTTTTCCTTTATGTGATATAAACAAAACATCATCGAATTAGGCAATATTTTGTTGTTTTTCCATGTTTTTGTGAATTTCCAGTTTATTGGTATAAATTCATTAAATATACGATAAAAATGATACAAACACATAATTGATTAGATAATAACCTTAAATACTTCATTTTCAATCATCTATTTGTTTCTCGTTGAAATACTGAGTAAGATATTGAAAAGGGGAGAACTTCGGTTTTTATTGCATATATCGACGTTTCAGCCGGAATTGTGCGGTTTTACATGTACATCTTCCATCGGTAATATAAACGGAAAATCAGGAACATTTTAGTTCATTCTAATGAAAACACATTGATTTTTATCATTTGTATTGGAAACAACATTGTCATATGTCTTTTCTTTGATCTAAATAATACGAAACCTCGCTTTATGATTCGAAGTTAAAATCCTTAAATTTGGTTTAATAGTGACTTTTTTCACGATTTTCATGTAGTTTGATATTACTTAACTATATTCATTTTTATCAATATTTTGATACTATTTCATGTAGTATCACGATATGTGATTTTGCCTTCAAATCTCAGATTTTCGCTTAATATTGCATTTTAAGAAAGTTTTCTTGAATTTTGTTTCGTACTAAACATCACCGAATTTAGAAATATTTTGACGTTTATCATCCCCCTTTTTCTTTATGTGATATAAACAAAATATCATCGAATTAGGCAATATTTTGCCGTTTTTCCACGTTTTTGTGAATTTCCAGTTTTTTGGTATTAATTCAATAAATATACGATAAAAATGGTACAAACAAATAATTGATTAGAAAATAACCTTAAATACTTCATTTTCAATCATCTATTTGTTTCTCGTTGAAATACTGAGTAAGAAATTGAAAAGGGGAGAAGTTCGGTTTTTATTGCATATATCGACGTTTCAGCCGGAATAGAGCGGTTTTACGTGTACATCTTCCGTCGGTAATATAAACGGAATACCAGGAACATTTTAGTTCATTCTAATGAAAACACATTGATTTTTATCATTTGTATTGGAAACAAGATTGTCATATGTCTTTTCTTGGATCTAAATAATACGAAACTTCGCTTTATGGTTCGAAGTTAAAATCCTTAAATTTGGTTTAATAGTGACTTTTTTCACGTTTTTCATGTAGTTTGATATTACGTAAATATATTCATTTATACCAATATTTTGATACTATTTCATGTAGTATCACGATATGTGATTTTGCCTTCATATCTCAGATTTTCGAATAATATTGCATTGTAATCAAGTTTTCTTGCGTTTTCTTCCGTACTAAAAATCGTCGAATTTAGTAATATTTTGACGTTTATCATCTCCCTTTTCCTTTATGTGATATAAACAAAATATCGAATTAGGCAATATTTTGCTGTTTTTCCACGTTTTTGTGAATTTCCAGTTTATTGGTATTAATTCATTAAAAATACGATAAAAATGGTACAAACACATAATTGATTAGATAATAACCTTGAATACTTCATTTTCAATCATCTATTTGTTTCTCGATGAAGTACTGAGTAAGATATTGAAAAGAGGGGTAGTACTGTTTTTATTGCATATATCGACTTTTCAGCGGGAATTGTGCGGTCTTACGTTTACATCTTCCATCGGTAATATAAACGGAATGCCAGGAACATTCTAATGAAAAGTTCATTCTAATGAAAACACATTGATTTTTATCATTTGTATTGGAAACAACATTGTCATATGTCTTTTCTTGGAACTAAATAATACGAAACCTCGCTTTATGATTCAAAGTTAAAATCCTTAAATTTGGTTTAATAGTGACTTTTTTCACGTTTTTCATGTAGTTTGATATTACGTAAATATATTCATTTTACCAATATTTCGGTACTATTTCATGTAGTATCACGATATGTGATTTGGCCTTCATATCTCAGATTTTCGCATAATATTGCATTTTAATCAGGTTTTCTTGCGATTTGTTTCGTACTAAACATCATCGAATTTAGTAATACTTTGACGTTTATCATCTCCCTTTTCCTTTATGTGATATAAACAAAATATCATCGAATTAGGCAATATTTTGCCGTTTATCCACGTTTTTTGTGTTTCCAGTTTATTGGTATTAATTCAATAAATATACGATAAAAATGATACAAACACAAAATTGATTATATAATAACCTTAAATACTTTATTTTCAATCATCTATTTGTTTCTCGTTGAAATACTGATTAAGATATTGAAAAGGGGAGAAGTTCGGTTCTTATTGCATATATCGACGTTTCAGCCGGAATACAGCGGTTTTACGTGTACATCTTCCATCGGTAATATAAACGAAAAATCAGATACATTTTAGTTAATTCTAATGAAAACAAATTGATTTTTATCATTTGTATTGGAAACAACATTGTCAAATGTCTTTTCTTGGATCTAAATAATACGAAACCTCGCTCTATAATTCGACGTTAAAATCCTCAAATTTGGAATAATATTGACTTTTTTCACGTTTTTCATGTAGTTTGATATTACGTAACTATATTCATTTTTACCAATATTTTGATACTATTTAATGTAGTATCACGATATGTGATTTGGCCTTCATATCTCAGATTTTCGAATAATATTGCATTTTAAGCAAGTTTTCTTGCATTTTGTTTCGTACTAATCATTACCGAATTTAGTAGTATTTTGACGTTTATCATCCTCCTTTTCCTGTATGTGATATAAACAAAACATCATCGAATTAGGCAATATTTTGTTGTTTTTCCATGTTTTTGTGAATTTCCAGTTTATTGGTATAAATTCATTAAATATACGATAAAAATGATACAAACACATAATTGATTAGATAATAATTTTAAATACTTCATTTTCAATCATCTATTTGTTTCTCGTTGAAATACTGAGTAAGATATTGAAAAGGGGAGAAGTTCGGTTTTTATTGCATATATCGACGTTTCAGCCGGAATTGTGCGGTTTTACGTGTACATCTTCCATCGGTAATATAAACGGAAAATCAGGAACATTTTAGTTCATTCTAATGAAAACACATTGATTTTTATCATTTGTATTGGAAACAACATTGTCATATGTCTTTTCTTTGATCTAAATAATACGAAACCTCGCTTTATGATTCGAAGTTAAAATCCTTAAATTTGGTTTAATAGTGACTTTTTTCACGATTTTCATGTAGTTTGATATTACTTAACTATATTCATTTTTATCAATATTTTGATACTATTTCATGTAGTATCACGATATGTGATTTTGCCTTCAAATCTCAGATTTTCGCTTAATATTGCATTTTAAGAAAGTTTTCTTGAATTTTGTTTCGTACTAAACATCACCGAATTTAGAAATATTTTGACGTTTATCATCCCCCTTTTCCTTTATGTGATATAAACAAAATATCATCGAATTAGGCAATATTTTGCCGTTTTTCCACGTTTTTGTGAATTTCCAGTTTTTTGGTATTAATTCAATAAATATACGATAAAAATGGTACAAACAAATAATTGATTAGAAAATAACCTTAAATACTTCATTTTCAATCATCTATTTGTTTCTCGTTGAAATACTGAGTAAGATATTGAAAAGGGGAGAAGTTCGGTTTTTATTGCATATATCGACGTTTCAGCCGGAATAGAGCGGTTTTACGTGTACATCTTCCATCGGTAATATAAACGGAAAATCAGGAACATTTTAGTTCATTCTAATGAAAACACATTGATTTTTATCATTTGTATTGGAAACAACATTGTCATATGTCTTTTCTTTGATCTAAATAATACGAAACCTCGCTTTATGATTCGAAGTTAAAATCCTTAAATTTGGTTTAATAGTGACTTTTTTCACGATTTTCATGTAGTTTGATATTACTTAACTATATTCATTTTTATCAATATTTTGATACTATTTCATGTAGTATCACGATATGTGATTTTGCCTTCAAATCTCAGATTTTCGCTTAATATTGCATTTTAAGAAAGTTTTCTTGAATTTTGTTTCGTACTAAACATCACCGAATTTAGAAATATTTTGACGTTTATCATCCCCTTTTTCCTTTATGTGATATAAACAAAATATCATCGAATTAGGCAATATTTTGCCGTTTTTCCACGTTTTTGTGAATTTCCAGTTTTTTGGTATTAATTCAATAAATATACGATAAAAATGGTACAAACAAATAATTGATTAGAAAATAACCTTAAATACTTCATTTTCAATCATCTATTTGTTTCTCGTTGAAATACTGAGTAAGATATTGAAAAGGGGAGAAGTTCGGTTTTTATTGCATATATCGACGTTTCAGCCGGAATAGAGCGGTTTTACGTGTACATCTTCCGTCGGTAATATAAACGGAATACCAGGAACATTTTAGTTCATTCTACTGAAAACACATTGATTTTTATCATTTGAATTGGAAACAAGATTGTCATATGTCTTTTCTTGGATCTAAATAATACGAAACTTCGCTTTATGGTTCGAAGTTAAAATCCTTAAATTTGGTTTAATAGTGACTTTTTTCACGTTTTTCATGTAGTTTGATAATACGTAAATATATTCATTTTTACCAATATTTCGATACTATTTCATGTAGTATCACGATATGTGATTTGGCCTTCAAATCTCAGAATTTCGCATAATATTGCATTTTAAGCAAGTTTTCTTGCATTTTCTTCCGTACTAAAAAATCATCGAATTTAGTAATATTTTGACGTTTATCATCTCCCTATTCCTTTATGTGATATAAACAAAATATCATCGAATTTGGCAATATTTTGTTGTTTTTCCACGTTTTTGTGAATTTCCAGTTTATTGGTATTAATTCAATAAATATACGATAAAAATGATACAAACACATAATTGATTAGATAATAACCTTAAATACTTCATTTTCAATCATCTATTTGTTTCTCGTTGAAATACTGAGTAAGATATTGAAAAGGGGAGATGTTCGGTTTTTATTGCATATATCGACGTTTCAGCCGGAATTGTGCGGTTTTACGTGTACATCTTCCATCGGTAATATAAACGGAATGCCAGGAACATTCTAATGAAAAGTTCATTCGAATGAAAGCACATTGATTTTTATCATTTGTATTGGAAACAACATTGTCATATGTCTTTTCTTGGATCTAAATAATACGAAACCTCGCTTTATGATTCAAAGTTAAAATCCTTAAATTTGGTTAAATAGTGACTTTTTTCACGTTTTTCATGTAGTTTGATATTACGTAAATATATTCATTTTTACCAATATTTCGATACTATTTCATGTAGTATCACGATATGTGATTTAGCCTTCATATCTCAGATTTTCGCATAATATTGCATTTTAATCAGATTTTCTTGCATTTTGTTTCGTACGAAAAATCATCGAATTTAGCAGTATTTTGACGTTTATCATCCCCTATTCCTTTATGTGATTTAAACAAAATATCATCGAATTAGGCAAAATTTTGCCGTTTTTCCACGTTTTTGTGAATTTTCAGTTGATTGTTATTATTTCATTATATATACGATAAAAATGAAGCAAACACATAATTGATTAGATAATAACCTTAAATACTTCATTTTCAATCATCTATTTGTCTCTCGTTAAAATACTGAGTAAGATATTGAAAAGGGGAGAAGTTCTGTTTTTATTGCATATTTCGACGTTTCAGCCGGAATAGAGATTTTTTCGTGTACATCTTCCATCGGTAATATAAACGGAAAATCAGGAACATTTTAGTTAATTCTAATGAAAACACATTGATTATTATCATTTGTATTGGAAACAACATTGTCATATGTCTTTTCTTGGATCTATATAGTACGAAAATTCGCTCTATGATTTGAAGTTAAAATCCTCAAATATGGTTAAATAGTGACTTTTTTCACGTTTTTCATGTAATATGATGTTACGTAAATATATTCATTTTTACCAATATTTCGATACTATTTCATGTAGCATAACGGTATGTGATTTTGCCTTCAAATCCCAGAATTTCGCATAATATTGCATTTTAAGCAGGTTTTCTTCCATTTTGTTCCGTACGAAAAATCATCGAATTTAGCAATATTTTGACGTTTATCATCCTCTTTTCCTTTATATAATTTAAACAAAATATCATCGAATTAGGCAATATTTTGCGTTTTTTAACGCTTATGTGAATTCTCAGTTTATGGGTATTAATTCATTATATATACGATAAAAATGATGCAAACACATAATTGATTAGATAATACCCTTAAATACTTCATTTTCAATCAACTGTTTGTTTCTCGTTTAAATACTAAGTAAGATATTGAAAAGGGGAGAAGTTCTGTTTCTATTGCATATATCGACGTTTCAGCCGGAATAGAGATGTTTACGTGTACATCTTCCATCGGTAATATAAACGGAAAATCAGGAACATTTTAGTTAATTCTAATGAAAACACATTGATTTTTATCATTTGTATTGGAAACAACATTGTCATATGTCTTTTCTTGGATCTAAATAATACGAAACCTCGCTCTATGATTTGAAGTTAAAATCCTCAAATATGGTAAAATAGTGACTTTTTTCACGTTTTTCATGTAGTTTGATATTACGTAAATATATTCATTTTTACCAATATTTCGATACTATTTCATGTAGTATCACGATATGTGATTTGGCCTTTAAATCTCAGAATTTCGCATAATATTGCATTTTAAACAAATTTTCTTGCATTTTGTTTCGTACGAAAAATCATCGAATTTAGCAGTATTTTGACGTTTATCATCTCCTATTCCTTTATGTGATTTAAACAAAATATCATCGAATTAGGCCATATTTTGCCGTTTTTCCACGTTTTTGTGAATTTTCAGTTGATTGTTATTATTTCATTATATATATACGATAAAAATGATGTAAACACATAATTGATTAGATAATAACCTTAAATACTTCATTTTCAATCATCTATTTGTTTCTCGTTAAAATACTGAGTAAGATATTGAAAAGGGGAGAAGTTCTGTTTTTATTGCATATTTCGACGTTTCAGCCGGAATAGAGATGTTTTCGTGTACATCTTCCATCGGTAATATAAACGGAAAATCAGGAACATTTTAGTTAATTCTAATGAAAACACATTGATTTTTATCATTTGTATTGGAAACAACATTGTCATATGTCTTTTCTTGGATCTAAATAATACGAAACCTCGCTCTATGATTTGAAGTTAAAATCCTCAAATATGGTTAAATAGTGACTTTTTCACGTTTTTCATGTAATTTGATATTACGTAAATATATTCATTTTTACCAATATTTCGATACTATTTCATGTAGAATAACGGAATGTGATTTTTCCTTCATATCTCAGAATTTCGCAAATTATTGCATTTTAAGCAAGTTTTCTTCCATTTTGTTTCGTACGAAAAATCATCGAATTTAGCAATATTTTGACGTTTATCATCTCCTTTTCCTTTATGTGATTTTAACAAAATATCATCGAATTAGGCAATATTTTGCCGTTTTTCCACGTTTTTGTGAATTTTCAGTTGATTGTTATTATTTCATTATATATATACGATAAAAATGATGTAAACACATAATTGATTAGATAATAACCTTAAATACTTCATTTTCAATCATCTATTTGTTTCTTGTTAAAATACTGAGTAAGATATTGAAAAGGGGAGAAGTTCTGTTTTTATTGCATATTTCGACGTTTCAGCCGGAATAGAGATGTTTTCGTGTACATCTTCCATCGGTAATATAAACGGAAAATCAGGAACATTTTAGTTAATTCTAATGAAAACACATTGATTTTTATCATTTGTATTGGAAACAACATTGTCATATGTCTTTTCTTGGATCTAAATAATACGAAACCTCGCTCTATGATTTGAAGTTAAAATCCTCAAATATGGTTTAATAGTGACTTTTTCACGTTTTTCATGTAATTTGATATTACGTAAATATATTCATTTTTACCAATATTTCGATACTATTTCATGTAGAATAACGGAATGTGATTTTTCCTTCATATCTCAGAATTTCGCAAATTATTGCATTTTAAGCAAGTTTTCTTCCATTTTGTTTCGTACGAAAAATCATCGAATTTAGCAATATTTTGACGTTTATCATCTCCTTTTCCTTTATGTGATTTTAACAAAATATCATCGAATTAGGCAATACTTTGCCGTTTTTCCACGTTTTTGTGAATTTTCAGTCTATGCATATTAATTCATTATATATACGATAAAAATGATGCAAACACATAATTGATTAGATAATAACTTTAAATTCTTCCTTTTCAATCAACAATTTGTTTCTCGTTAAAATACTGAGTAAGATATTGAAAAGGGGAGAAGTTCTGTTTTTATTGCATATATCGACGTTTCAGCCGGAATAGACATGTTTTCGTGTACATCTTCCATCGGTAATATAAACGGAAAATCAGGAACATTTTAGTTAATTCTAATGAAAACACATTGATTTTTATCATTTGTATTGGAAACAACATTGTCATATATCTTTTCTTGGATCTAAATAATACGAAACCTCGCTCTATGATTTGAAGTTAAAATCCTCAAATATGGTTAAATAGTGACTTTTTCACGTTTTTCATGTAATTTGATATTACGTAAATATATTCATTTTTACCAATATTTCGATACTATTTCATGTAGAATAACGGAATGTGATTTTTCCTTCATATCTCAGAATTTCGCAAATTATTGCATTTTAAGCAAGTTTTCTTCCATTTTGTTTCGTACGAAAAATCATCGAATTTAGCAATATTTTGACGTTTATCATCTCCTTTTCCTTTATGTGATTTTAACAAAATATCATCGAATTAGGCAATACTTTGCCGTTTTTCCACGTTTTTGTGAATTTTCAGTTGATTGTTATTATTTCATTATATATATACGATAAAAATGATGTAAACACATAATTGATTAGATAATAACCTTAAATACTTCATTTTCAATCATCTATTTGTTTCTCGTTAAAATACTGAGTAAGATATTGAAAAGGGGAGAAGTTCTGTTTTTATTGCATATTTCGACGTTTCAGCCGGAATAGAGATGTTTTCGTGTACATCTTCCATCGGTAATATAAACGGAAAATCAGGAACATTTTAGTTAATTCTAATGAAAACACATTGATTTTTATCATTTGTATTGGAAACAACATTGTCATATGTCTTTTCTTGGATCTAAATAATACGAAACCTCGCTCTATGATTTGAAGTTAAAATCCTCAAATATGGTTTAATAGTGACTTTTTCACGTTTTTCATGTAATTTGATATTACGTAAATATATTCATTTTTACCAATATTTCGATACTATTTCATGTAGAATAACGGAATGTGATTTTTCCTTCATATCTCAGAATTTCGCAAATTATTGCATTTTAAGCAAGTTTTCTTCCATTTTGTTTCGTACGAAAAATCATCGAATTTAGCAATATTTTGACGTTTATCATCTCCTTTTCCTTTATGTGATTTTAACAAAATATCATCGAATTAGGCAATACTTTGCCGTTTTTCCACGTTTTTGTGAATTTTCAGTCTATGCATATTAATTCATTATATATACGATAAAAATGATGCAAACACATAATTGATTAGATAATAACTTTAAATTCTTCCTTTTCAATCAACAATTTGTTTCTCGTTAAAATACTGAGTAAGATATTGAAAAGGGGAGAAGTTCTGTTTTTATTGCATATATCGACGTTTCAGCCGGAATAGAGATGTTTTCGTGTACATCTTCCATCGGTAATATAAACGGAAAATCAGGAACATTTTAGTTAATTCTAATGAAAACACATTGATTTTTATCATTTGTATTGGAAACAACATTGTCATATGTCTTTTCTTGGATCTTAATAGTACGTTTCATAATATTTTCATAATAGTACGTAATAGTTTCAGGATTTTAACTTCAAATCATTGAGCGAGGTTTCGTATTATTTAGATCCAAGAAAAGACATATGACAATGTTGTTTCCAATACAAATGATAAAAAAAACAATGTGTTTTCATTAGAATTAACTAAAATGTTCCTGATTTTCCGTTTATATTACCGATGGAAGATGTACACGTAAACATCTCTATTCCGGCTGAAACGTCGATATATGCAATAACAACAGAACTTCTCCCCTTTTCAATATCTTACTCAGTATTTTAACGAGAAACAATTAGTTGATTGAAAATGAAGTATTTAAGGGTATTATCTAATCAATTATGTCTTTGCATAATTTCTATCGTATATATAATGAATTAATACCCATAAACTCAGAATTCACAAAAACGTGGAAAAATGGCAAAATATTGCCTAATTCGATGATATTTTGTTTAAATCACATAAAGGAAAAGGGGATGATAAACGTCAAAATATTGCTAAATTCGATGATTTTTCGTACGAAACAAAATGCAAGAAAACTTGCATAAATTGCAATATTATTCGAAATTCTGAGATTTGAAGGCCAAATCACATATCGTGATGCTACATCAAATAGTATCGAAATATTGGTAAAAATGAATATATTTACGTAATATCAAACTACATGAAAAACGTTAAAAAAGTCACTCTTTAACCATATTTGAGGATTTTAACTTCAAATCATAGAGCGAGGTTTCGTATTATTTAGATCCAAGAAAAGACATATGACAATGTTGTTTCCAATACAAATGATAAAAAACAATGTGTTTTCATTAGAATTAACTAAAATGTTCTTGATTTTCCGTTTATATTACCGATGGAATATGTACACGTAAAACCGCACTAATCTGGCTGAAACGTCGATATATGCAATGAAAAACCGAACTTTTCCCCTTTTTAATATCTTACTCAGTATTTTAAGGAGAAACAAATAGATGATTGAAAATGAAATATTTAAGGTTATTATCTAATCAATTATGTGTTTGCATCATTTTTATCGTATATATAATGAATTAATATGCATAGACTGAAAATTCACAAAAACGTGGAAAAACGGCAAAGTATTGCCTAATTCGATGATATTTTGTTTAAATCACATAAAGGAAAAGGAGATGATAAACGTTAAAATATTGCTAAATTCGATGATTTTTCGTACGAAACAAAATGCAAGAAAACTTGCTTAAAATGCAATATTATGCGAAATTCTGAGATTTGAAGGCGAAATCACATATCATGATACTACATGATGTAGTATCGAAATATTGATAAAAATGAATATATTTACGTAATATAAAACTATATGATTAACGTGAAAAAGTCACTATTTTACCATATTTCAGGATTTTAACTTCAAATCATTGAGCGAGGTTTCGTATTATTTAGATCCAAGAAAAGACATATGACAATGTTGTTTCCAATACAAATGATAAAAAAAACAATGTGTTTTCATTAGAATTAACTAAAATGTTCCTGATTTTCCGTTTATATTACCGATGGAAGATGTACACGTAAACATCTCTATTCCGGCTGAAACGTCGATATATGCAATAAAAACAGAACTTCTCCCCTTTTCAATATCTTACTCAGTATTTTAACGTGAAACAATTAGTTGATTGAAAATGAAGTATTTAAGGGTATTATCTAATCAATTATGTCTTTGCATAATTTCTATCGTATATATAATGAATTAATACCCATAAACTCAGAATTCACAAAAACGTGGAAAAATGGCAAAATATTGCCTAATTCGATGATATTTTGTTTAAATCACATAAAGGAAAAGGGGATGATAAACGTCAAAATATTGCTAAATTCGATGATTTTTCGTACGAAACAAAATGCAAGAAAACTTGCATAAATTGCAATATTATTCGAAATTCTGAGATTTGAAGGCCAAATCACATATCGTGATGCTACATCAAATAGTATCGAAATATTGGTAAAAATGAATATATTTACGTAATATCAAACTACATGAAAAACGTTAAAAAAGTCACTCTTTAACCATATTTGAGGATTTTAACTTCAAATCATAGAGCGAGGTTTCGTATTATTTAGATCCAAGAAAAGACATATGACAATGCTGTTTCCAATACAAATGATAAAAAACAATGTGTTTTCATTAGAATTAACTAAAATGTTCTTGATTTTCCGTTTATATTACCGATGGAATATGTACACGTAAAACCGCACTAATCTGGCTGAAACGTCGATATATGCAATAAAAACCGAACTTTTCCCCTTTTTAATATCTTACTCAGTATTTTAACGAGAAACAAATAGATGATTGAAAATGAAGTATTTAAGGTTATTATCTAATCAATTATGTGTTTGCATCATTTTTATCGTATATATAATGAATTAATATGCATAGACTGAAAATTCACAAAAACGTGGAAAAACGGCAAAGTATTGCCTAATTCGATGATATTTTGTTTAAATCACATAAAGGAAAAGGAGATGATAAACGTCAAAATATTGCTAAATTCGATGATTTTTCGTACGAAACAAAATGCAAGAAAACTTGCTTAAAATGCAATATTATGCGAAATTCTGAGATTTGAAGGCGAAATCACATATCATGATACTACATGATGTAGTATCGAAATATTGATAAAAATGAATATATTTACGTAATATAAAACTACATGATTAACGTGAAAAAGTCACTATTTTACCATATTTCAGGATTTTAACTTCAAATCATTGAGCGAGGTTTCGTATTATTTAGATCCAAGAAAAGACATATGACAATGTTGTTTCCAATACAAATGATAAAAAAACAATGTGTTTTCATTAGAATTAACTAAAATGTTCCTGATTTTCCGTTTATATTACCAATGGAAGATGTACACGTAAACATCTCTATTCCGGCTGAAACGTCGATATATGCAATAAAAACAGAACTTCTCCCCTTTTCATTATCTTACTCAGTATTTAAACGAGAAACAATTACTTGATTGAAAATGAAGTATTTAAAGTTATTATCTAGTCAATTATGTGTTTGCATCATTTTTATCGTATATTTAATGAATTAATAACAATCAACTGAAAATTCACAAAAACGTGGAAAAACGGCAAAATATTGCCTAATTCGATGATATTTTGTTTAAATCACATAAAGGAATAGGGGATGATAAACGTCAAAATACTGCTAAATACGATGATTTTTCGTACGAAACAAAATGCAAAAAAACTTGCTTAAAATGCAATATTATGCGAAATTCTGAGATTTGAAGGCCAAATCACATATCGTGATACTACATGATGTAGTATCGAAATATTGATAAAAATGAAATATTTACGTAATATAAAACTACATGATTAACGTGAAAAAGTCACTATTTTACCATACTTCAGGATTTTAACTTCAAATCATTGAGCGAGGTTTCGTATTATTTAGATCCAAGAAAAGACATATGACAATGTTGTTTCCAATACAAATGATAAAAAAACAATGTGTTTTCATTAGAATTAACTAAAATGTTCCTGATTTTCCGTTTATATTACCGATGGAAGATGTACACGTAAACATCTCTATTCCGGCTGAAACGTCGATATATGCAATAAAAACAGAACTTCTCCCCTTTTCAATATCTTACTCAGTATTTTAACGAGAAACAATTAGTTGATTGAAAATGAAGTATTTAAGGGTATTATCTAATCAATTATGTCTTTGCATAATTTCTATCGTATATATAATGAATTAATACCCATAAACTCAGAATTCACAAAAACGTGGAAAAATGGCAAAATATTGCCTAATTCGATGATATTTTGTTTAAATCACATAAAGGAATAGGGGATGATAAACGTCAAAATACTGCTAAATACGATGATTTTTCGTACGAAACAAAATGCAAAAAACTTGCTTAAAATGCAATATTATGCGAAATTCTGAGATTTGAAGGCCAAATCACATATCGTGATACTACATGAAATAGTATCGAAATATTGGTAAAAATGAATATATTTACGTAATATAAAACTACATGAAAAACGTGAAAAAAGTCACTATTTAACCATATTTGAGGATTTTAACTTCAAATCATAGAACGAGGTTTCGTATTATTTAGATCCAAGAAAAGACATATAACAATGTTGTTTCCAATACAAATGATAAAAATCAATGTGTTTTCATTAGAATTAACTAAAATGTTCCTGATTTTCCGTTTATATTACCGATGGAAGATGTACACGAAAACATCTATATTCCGGCTGAAACGTCGATATATGCAATAAAAACCGAACTTCTCCCGTTTTCAATATCTTACTCAGTATTTTAACGAGAAACAATTAGTTGATTGAAAATGAAGTATTTAAGGGAATTATCTAATCAATTATGTCTTTGCATAATTTCTATCGTATATATAATGAATTAATACCCATAAACTCAGAATTCACAAAAACGTGGAAAAATGGCAAAATATTGCCTAATTCGATGATATTTTGTTTAAATCACATAAAGGAAAAGGGGATGATAAACGTCAAAATATTGCTAAATTCGATGATTTTTCGTACGAAACAAAATGCAAGAAAACTTGCATAAAATGCAATAATTTTCGAAATTCTGAGATTTGAAGGCCAAATCACATATCGTGATGCTACATCAAATAGTATCGAAATATTGGTAAAAATGAATATATTTACGTAATATCAAACTACATGAAAAACGTTAAAAAAGTCACTCTTTAAACATATTTGAGGATTTTAACTTCAAATCATAGAGCGAGGTTTCGTATTATTTAGATCCAAGAAAAGACATATGACAATGTTGTTTCCAATACAAATGATAAAAAACAATGTGTTTTCATTAGAATTAACTAAAATGTTCTTGATTTTCCGTTTATATTACCGATGGAATATGTACACGTAAAACCGCACTAATCTGGCTGAAACGTCGATATATGCAATGAAAAACCGAACTTTTCCCCTTTTTAATATCTTACTCAGTATTTTAACGAGAAACAAATAGATGATTGAAAATGAAATATTTAAGGTTATTATCTAATCAATTATGTGTTTGCATCATTTTTATCGTATATATAATGGATTAATATGCATAGACTGAAAATTCACAAAAACGTGGAAAAACGGCAAAGTATTGCCTAATTCGATGATATTTTGTTTAAATCACATAAAGGAAAAGGAGATGATAAACGTTAAAATATTGCTAAATTCGATGATTTTTCGTACGAAACAAAATGCAAGAAAACTTGCTTAAAATGCAATATTATGCGAAATTCTGAGATTTGAAGGCGAAATCAGATATCATGATACTACATGATGTAGTATCGAAATATTGATAAAAATGAATATATTTACGTAATATAAAACTACATGATTAACGTGAAAAAGTCACTATTTTACCATATTTCAGGATTTTAACTTCAAATCATTGAGCGAGGTTTCGTATTATTTAGATCCAAGAAAAGACATATGACAATGTTGTTTCCAATACAAATGATAAAAAAAACAATGTGTTTTCATTAGAATTAACTAAAATGTTCCTGATTTTCCGTTTATATTACCGATGGAAGATGTACACGTAAACATCTCTATTCCGGCTGAAACGTCGATATATGCAATAAAAACAGAACTTCTCCCCTTTTCAATATCTTACTCAGTATTTTAACGAGAAACAATTAGTTGATTGAAAATGAAGTATTTAAGGGTATTATCTAATCAATTATGTCTTTGCATAATTTCTATCGTATATATAATGAATTAATACCCATAAACTCAGAATTCACAAAAACGTGGAAAAATGGCAAAATATTGCCTAATTCGATGATATTTTGTTTAAATCACATAAAGGAAAAGGGGATGATAAACGTCAAAATATTGCTAAATTCGATGATTTTTCGTACGAAACAAAATGCAAGAAAACTTGCATAAATTGCAATATTATTCGAAATTCTGAGATTTGAAGGCCAAATCACATATCGTGATGCTACATCAAATAGTATCGAAATATTGGTAAAAATGAATATATTTACGTAATATCAAACTACATGAAAAACGTTAAAAAAGTCACTCTTTAACCATATTTGAGGATTTTAACTTCAAATCATAGAGCGAGGTTTCGTATTATTTAGATCCAAGAAAAGACATATGACAATGTTGTTTCCAATACAAATGATAAAAAACAATGTGTTTTCATTAGAATTAACTAAAATGTTCTTGATTTTCCGTTTATATTACCGATGGAATATGTACACGTAAAACCGCACTAATCTGGCTGAAACGTCGATATATGCAATGAAAAACCGAACTTTTCCCCTTTTTAATATCTTACTCAGTATTTTAAGGAGAAACAAATAGATGATTGAAAATGAAATATTTAAGGTTATTATCTAATCAATTATGTGTTTGCATCATTTTTATCGTATATATAATGAATTAATATGCATAGACTGAAAATTCACAAAAACGTGGAAAAACGGCAAAGTATTGCCTAATTCGATGATATTTTGTTTAAATCACATAAAGGAAAAGGAGATGATAAACGTTAAAATATTGCTAAATTCGATGATTTTTCGTACGAAACAAAATGCAAGAAAACTTGCTTAAAATGCAATATTATGCGAAATTCTGAGATTTGAAGGCGAAATCACATATCATGATACTACATGATGTAGTATCGAAATATTGATAAAAATGAATATATTTACGTAATATAAAACTACATGATTAACGTGAAAAAGTCACTATTTTGCCATATTTCAGGATTTTAACTTCAAATCATTGAGCGAGGTTTCGTATTATTTAGATCCAAGAAAAGACATATGACAATGTTGTTTCCAATACAAATGATAAAAAAAACAATGTGTTTTCATTAGAATTAACTAAAATGTTCCTGATTTTCCGTTTATATTACCGATGGAAGATGTACACGTAAACATCTCTATTCCGGCTGAAACGTCGATATATGCAATAAAAACAGAACTTCTCCCCTTTTCAATATCTTACTCAGTATTTTAACGAGAAACAATTAGTTGATTGAAAATGAAGTATTTAAGGGTATAATCTAATCAATTATGTCTTTGCATAATTTCTATCGTATATATAATGAATTAATACCCATAAACTCAGAATTCACAAAAACGTGGAAAAATGGCAAAATATTGCCTAATTCGATGATATTTTGTTTAAATCACATAAAGGAAAAGGGGATGATAAACGTCAAAATATTGCTAAATTCGATGATTTTTCGTACGAAACAAAATGCAAGAAAACTTGCATAAATTGCAATATTATTCGAAATTCTGAGATTTGAAGGCCAAATCACATATCGTGATGCTACATCAAATAGTATCGAAATATTGGTAAAAATGAATATATTTACGTAATATCAAACTACATGAAAAACGTTAAAAAAGTCACTCTTTAACCATATTTGAGGATTTTAACTTCAAATCATAGAGCGAGGTTTCGTATTATTTAGATCCAAGAAAAGACATATGACAATGTTGTTTCCAATACAAATGATAAAAAACAATGTGTTTTCATTAGAATTAACTAAAATGTTCTTGATTTTCCGTTTATATTACCGATGGAATATGTACACGTAAAACCGCACTAATCTGGCTGAAACGTCGATATATGCAATAAAAACCGAACTTTTCCCCTTTTTAATATCTTACTCATTATTTTAACGAGAAACAAATAGATGATTGAAAATGAAGTATTTAAGGTTATTATCTAATCAATTATGTGTTTGCATCATTTTTATCGTATATATAATGAATTAATATGCATAGACTGAAAATTCACAAAAACGTGGAAAAACGGCAAAGTATTGCCTAATTCGATGATATTTTGTTTAAATCACATAAAGGAAAAGGAGATGATAAACGTCAAAATATTGCTAAATTCGATGATTTTTCGTACGAAACAAAATGCAAGAAAACTTGCTTAAAATGCAATATTATGCGAAATTCTGAGATTTGAAGGCGAAATCACATATCATGATACTACATGATGTAGTATCGAAATATTGATAAAAATGAATATATTTACGTAATATAAAACTACATGATTAACGTGAAAAAGTCACTATTTTACCATATTTCAGGATTTTAACTTCAAATCATTGAGCGAGGTTTCGTATTATTTAGATCCAAGAAAAGACATATGACAATGTTGTTTCCAATACAAATGATAAAAAAACAATGTGTTTTCATTAGAATTAACTAAAATGTTCCTGATTTTCCGTTTATATTACCGATGGAAGATGTACACGTAAACATCTCTATTCCGGCTGAAACGTCGATATATGCAATAAAAACAGAACTTCTCCCCTTTTCAATATCTTACTCAGTATTTAAACGAGAAACAATTACTTGATTGAAAATGAAGTATTTAAAGTTATTATCTAGTCAATTATGTGTTTGCATCATTTTTATCGTATATTTAATGAATTAATAACAATCAACTGAAAATTCACAAAAACGTGGAAAAACGGCAAAATATTGCCTAATTCGATGATATTTTGTTTAAATCACATAAAGGAATAGGGGATGATAAACGTCAAAATACTGCTAAATACGATGATTTTTCGTACGAAACAAAATGCAAAAAAACTTGCTTAAAATGCAATATTATGCGAAATTCTGAGATTTGAAGGCCAAATCACATATCGTGATACTACATGAAATAGTATCGAAATATTGGTAAAAATGAATATATTTACGTAATATAAAACTACATGAAAAACGTGAAAATAGTCACTATTTAACCATATTTGAGGATTTTAACTTCAAATCATAGAACGAGGTTTCGTATTATTTAGATCCAAGAAAAGACATATAACAATGTTGTTTCCAATACAAATGATAAAAATCAATGTGTTTTCATTAGAATTAACTAAAATGTTCCTGATTTTCCGTTTATATTACCGATGGAAGATGTACACGAAAACATCTATATTCCGGCTGAAACGTCGATATATGCAATAAAAACCGAACTTCTCCCGTTTTCAATATCTTACTCAGTATTTTAACGAGAAACAATTAGTTGATTGAAAATGAAGTATTTAAGGGAATTATCTAATCAATTATGTCTTTGCATAATTTCTATCGTATATATAATGAATTAATACCCATAAACTCAGAATTCACAAAAACGTGGAAAAATGGCAAAATATTGCCTAATTCGATGATATTTTGTTTAAATCACATAAAGGAAAAGGGGATGATAAACGTCAAAATATTGCTAAATTCGATGATTTTTCGTACGAAACAAAATGCAAGAAAACTTGCATAAAATGCAATAATTTTCGAAATTCTGAGATTTGAAGGCCAAATCACATATCGTGATGCTACATCAAATAGTATCGAAATATTGGTAAAAATGAATATATTTACGTAATATCAAACTACATGAAAAACGTTAACAAAGTCACTCTTTAACCATATTTGAGGATTTTAACTTCAAATCATAGGTCGAGGTTTCGTATTATTTAGATCCAAGAAAAGACATATGACAATGTTGTTTCCAATACAAATGATAAAAAACAATGTGTTTTCATTAGAATTAACTAAAATGTTCTTGATTTTCCGTTTATATTACCGATGGAATATGTACACGTAAAACCGCACTAATCTGGCTGAAACGTCGATATATGCAATGAAAAACCGAACTTTTCCCCTTTTTAATATCTTACTCAGTATTTTAACGAGAAACAAATAGATGATTGAAAATGAAATATTTAAGGTTATTATCTAATCAATTATGTGTTTGCATCATTTTTATCGTATATATAATGGATTAATATGCATAGACTGAAAATTCACAAAAACGTGGAAAAACGGCAAAGTATTGCCTAATTCGATGATATTTTGTTTAAATCACATAAAGGAAAAGGAGATGATAAACGTTAAAATATTGCTAAATTCGATGATTTTTCGTACGAAACAAAATGCAAGAAAACTTGCTTAAAATGCAATATTATGCGAAATTCTGAGATTTGAAGGCGAAATCACATATCATGATACTACATGATGTAGTATCGAAATATTGATAAAAATGAATATATTTACGTAATATAAAACTACATGATTAACGTGAAAAAGTCACTATTTTACCATATTTCAGGATTTTAACTTCAAATCATTGAGCGAGGTTTCGTATTATTTAGATCCAAGAAAAGACATATGACAATGTTGTTTCCAATACAAATGATAAAAAAAACAATGTGTTTTCATTAGAATTAACTAAAATGTTCCTGATTTTCCGTTTATATTACCGATGGAAGATGTACACGTAAACATCTCTATTCCGGCTGAAACGTCGATATATGCAATAAAAACAGAACTTCTCCCCTTTTCAATATCTTACTCAGTATTTTAATGAGAAACAATTAGTTGATTGAAAATGAAGTATTTAAGGGTATTATCTAATCAATTATGTCTTTGCATAATTTCTATCGTATATATAATGAATTAATACCCATAAACTCAGAATTCACAAAAACGTGGAAAAATGGCAAAATATTGCCTAATTCGATGATATTTTGTTTAAATCACATAAAGGAAAAGGGGATGATAAACGTCAAAATATTGCTAAATTCGATGATTTTTCGTACGAAACAAAATGCAAGAAAACTTGCATAAATTGCAATATTATTCGAAATTCTGAGATTTGAAGGCCAAATCACATATCGTGATGCTACATCAAATAGTATCGAAATATTGGTAAAAATGAATATATTTACGTAATATCAAACTACATGAAAAACGTTAAAAAAGTCACTCTTTAACCATATTTGAGGATTTTAACTTCAAATCATAGAGCGAGGTTTCGTATTATTTAGATCCAAGAAAAGACATATGACAATGTTGTTTCCAATACAAATGATAAAAAACAATGTGTTTTCATTAGAATTAACTAAAATGTTCTTGATTTTCCGTTTATATTACCGATGGAATATGTACACGTAAAACCGCACTAATCTGGCTGAAACGTCGATATATGCAATAAAAACCGAACTTTTCCCCTTTTTAATATCTTACTCATTATTTTAACGAGAAACAAATAGATGATTGAAAATGAAGTATTTAAGGTTATTATCTAATCAATTATGTGTTTGCATCATTTTTATCGTATATATAATGAATTAATATGCATAGACTGAAAATTCACAAAAACGTGGAAAAACGGCAAAGTATTGCCTAATTCGATGATATTTTGTTTAAATCACATAAAGGAAAAGGAGATGATAAACGTCAAAATATTGCTAAATTCGATGATTTTTCGTACGAAACAAAATGCAAGAAAACTTGCTTAAAATGCAATATTATGCGAAATTCTGAGATTTGAAGGCGAAATCACATATCATGATACTACATGATGTAGTATCGAAATATTGATAAAAATGAATATATTTACGTAATATAAAACTACATGATTAACGTGAAAAAGTCACTATTTTACCATATTTCAGGATTTTAACTTCAAATCATTGAGCGAGGTTTCGTATTATTTAGATCCAAGAAAAGACATAGGACAATGTTGTTTCCAATACAAATGATAAAAAAACAATGTGTTTTCATTAGAATTAACTAAAATGTTCCTGATTTTCCGTTTATATTACCGATGGAAGATGTACACGTAAACATCTCTATTCCGGCTGAAACGTCGATATATGCAATAAAAACAGAACTTCTCCCCTTTTCAATATCTTACTCAGTATTTAAACGAGAAACAATTACTTGATTGAAAATGAAGTATTTAAAGTTATTATCTAGTCAATTATGTGTTTGCATCATTTTTATCGTATATTTAATGAATTAATAACAATCAACTGAAAATTCACAAAAACGTGGAAAAACGGCAAAATATTGCCTAATTCGATGATATTTTGTTTAAATCACATAAAGGAATAGGGGATGATAAACGTCAAAATACTGCTAAATACGATGATTTTTCGTACGAAACAAAATGCAAAAAAACTTGCTTAAAATGCAATATTATGCGAAATTCTGAGATTTGAAGGCCAAATCACATATCGTGATACTACATGAAATAGTATCGAAATATTGGTAAAAATGAATATATTTACGTAATATAAAACTACATGAAAAACGTGAAAATAGTCACTATTTAACCATATTTGAGGATTTTAACTTCAAATCATAGAACGAGGTTTCGTATTATTTAGATCCAAGAAAAGACATATAACAATGTTGTTTCCAATACAAATGATAAAAATCAATGTGTTTTCATTAGAATTAACTAAAATGTTCCTGATTTTCCGTTTATATTACCGATGGAAGATGTACACGAAAACATCTATATTCCGGCTGAAACGTCGATATATGCAATAAAAACCGAACTACTCCCGTTTTCAATATCTTACTCAGTATTTTAACGAGAAACAATTAGTTGATTGAAAATGAAGTATTTAAGGGAATTATCTAATCAATTATGTCTTTGCATAATTTCTATCGTATATATAATGAATTAATACCCATAAACTCAGAATTCACAAAAACGTGGAAAAATGGCAAAATATTGCCTAATTCGATGATATTTTGTTTAAATCACATAAAGGAAAAGGGGATGATAAACGTCAAAATATTGCTAAATTCGATGATTTTTCGTACGAAACAAAATGCAAGAAAACTTGCATAAAATGCAATATTATTCGAAATTCTGAGATTTGAAGGCGAAATCACATATCGTGATGCTACATCAAATAGTATCGAAATATTGGTAAAAATGAATATATTTACGTAATATCAAACTACATGAAAAACGTTAAAAAAGTCACTCTTTAACCATATTTGAGGATTTTAACTTCAAATCATAGAGCGAGGTTTCGTATTATTTAGATCCAAGAAAAGACATATGACAATGTTGTTTCCAATACAAATGATAAAAAACAATGTGTTTTCATTAGAATTAACTAAAATGTTCTTGATTTTCCGTTTATATTACCGATGGAATATGTACACGTAAAACCGCACTAATCCGGCTGAAACGTCGATATATGCAATAAAAACCGAACTTTTCCCCTTTTTAATATCTTACTCAGTATTTTAACGAGAAACAAATAGATGATTGAAAATGAAGTATTTAAGGTTATTATCTAATCAATTATGTGTTTGCATCATTTTTATCGTATATATAATGAATTAATATGCATAGACTGAAAATTCACAAAAACGTGGAAAAACGGCAAAGTATTGCCTAATTCGATGATATTTTGTTTAAATCACATAAAGGAAAAGGAGATGATAAACGTTAAAATATTGCTAAATTCGATGATTTTTCGTACGAAACAAAATGCAAGAAAACTTGTTTAAAATGCAATATTATGCGAAATTCTGAGATTTGAAGGCGAAATCACATATCATGATACTATATGATGTAGTATCGAAATATTGATAAAAATGAATATATTTACGTAATATAAAACTACATGATTAACGTGAAAAAGTCACTATTTTACCATATTTGAGGATTTTAACTTCAAATCATAGAGCGAGGTTTCGTATTATTTAGATCCAAGAAAAGACATATGACAATGTTGTTTCCAATACAAATGATAAAAAAAACAATGTGTTTTCATTAGAATTAACTAAAATGTTCCTGATTTTCCGTTTATATTACCGATGGAAGATGTACACGTAAAACCGCTCTAATCCGGCTGAAACGTCGATATATGCAATAAAAACCGAACTTCTCCCCTTTTCAATATTTTACTCAGTATTTAAACGAGAAACAAATAGTTGATTGAAATTGAAGTATTTAAGGTTATTATCTAATCAATTATGTGTTTGCATCATTTTTATCGTATATTTAATGAATTAATAACAATCAACTGAAAATTCACAAAAACGTGGAAAAACGGCAAAGTATTGCCTAATTCGATGATATTTTGTTTAAATCACATAAAGGAATATGGGATGATAAACGTCAAAATACTGCTAAATTCGATGATTTTTCGTACGAAACAAAATGCAAGAAAACTTGCTTAAAATGCAATATTATGCGAAATTCTGAGATTTGAAGGCCAAATCACATATCGTGATACTACATGAAATAGTACCGAAATATTGGAAAAAATTAATATATTTACGTAATATCAAACTACATTAAAAACGTGAAAAAAGTCACTATTTAACCATATTTGAGGATTTTAACTTCAAATCATAGAGCGAGGTTTCGTATTATTTAGATGCAAGAAAAGACATATGACAATGTTGTTTCCAATACAAATGATAAAAAAAACAATGTGTTTTCATTAGAATTAACTAAAATGTTCCTGATTTTCCGTTTATATTACCGATGGAAGATGTACACGTAAAACCGCTCTAATCCGGCTGAAACGTCGATATATGCAATAAAAACCGAACTTCTCCCCTTTTCAATATTTTACTCAGTATTTAAACGAGAAACAAATAGTTGATTGAAAATGAAGTATTTAAGGTTATTATCTAATCAATTATGTGTTTGCATCATTTTTATCGTATATTTAATGAAATAATAACAATCAACTGAAAATTCACAAGAACGTGGAAAAACGGCAAAATATGGCCTAATTCGATGATATTTTGTTTAAATCACATAAAGGAATAGGGGATGATAAACGTCAAAATACTGCTAAATTCGATGATTTTTCGTACGAAACAAAATGCAAGAAAACTTGCTTAAAATGCAATATTATGCGAAATTCTGAGATTTGAAGGCCAAATTACATATCGTGATACTACATGAAATAACACCGAAATATTGGAAAAAATTATTATATTTACGTAATATCAAACTACATTAAAAACGTGAAAAGTCACTATTTAACCATATTTGAGGATTTTAACTTCAAATCATAGAGCGAGGTTTCGTATTATTTAGATCCAAGAAAAGACATATGACAATGTTGTTTCCAATACAAATGATAAAAATCAATGTGTTTTCATTAGAATTAACTAAAATGTTCCTGATTTTCAGTTTATATTACCGATGGAAGATGTACACGAAAACATTTCTATTCCGGCTGAAACGTCGATATATGCAATAAAAACCGAACTTCTCCCTTTTTCAATATCTTACTCAGTATTTTAATGAGAAACAATTAGTTGATTGAAAATGAAGTATTTAAGGGTATTATCTAATCAATTATGTCTTTGCATAATTTCTATCGTATATATAATGAATTAATACCCATAACCTGAGAATTCACAAAAACGTGTAATTAGGCAAAATATTGCCTAATTCGATGATATTTTGTTTAAATCACATAAAGGAAAAGGGGATGATAAACGTCAAAATATTGCTAAATTCCAAGATTTTTCGTACGAAACAAAATGCAAGAAAACTTGCATAAATTGCAATATTATTCGAAATTCTGAGATTTGAAGGCCAAATCACATATCGTGATGCTACATCAAATAGTATCGAAATATTGGTAAAAATGAATATATTTACGTAATATCAAACTACATGAAAAACGTTAAAAAAGTCACTCTTTAACCATATTTGAGGATTTTAACTTCAAATCATAGAGCGAGGTTTCGTATTATTTAGATCCAAGAAAATACATATGACAATGTTGTTTCCAATACAAATGATAAAAAACAATGTGTTTTCATTAGAATTAACTAAAATGTTCTTGATTTTCCGTTTATATTACCGATGGAATATGTACACGTAAAACCGCACTAATTTGGCTGAAACGTCGATATATGCAATAAAAACCGAACTTTTCCCCTTTTTAATATCTTACTCAGTATTTTAACGAGAAACAAATAGATGATTGAAAATGAAGTATTCAAGGTTATTATCTAATCAATTATGTGTTTGCATCATTTTTATCGTATATATAATGAATTAATATGCATAGACTGAAAATTCACAAAAACGTGGAAAAACGGCAAAGTATTGCCTAATTCGATGATATTTTGTTTAAATCACATAAAGGAAAAGGAGATGATAAACGTCAAAATATTGCTAAATTCGATGATTTTTCGTACGAAACAAAATGCAAGAAAACTTGCTTAAAATGCAATATTATGCGAAATTCTGAGATTTGAAGACGAAATCACATATCATGATACTACATGATGTAGTATCGAAATATTGATAAAAATGAATATATTTACGTAATATAAAACTACATGATTAACGTGAAAAAGTCACTATTTTACCATATTTCAGGATTTTAACTTCAAATCATTGAGCGAGGTTTCGTATTATTTAGATCCAAGAAAAGACATATGACAATGTTGTTTCCAATACAAATGATAAAAAAACAATGTGTTTTCATTAGAATTAACTAAAATGTTCCTGATTTTCCGTTTATATTACCGATGGAAGATGTACACGTAAACATCTCTATTCCGGCTAAAACGTCGATATATGCAATAAAAACAGAACTTCTCCCCTTTTCAATACCTTACTCAGTATTTAAACGAGAAACAATTACTTGATTGAAAATGACGTATTTAAAGTTATTATCTAGTCAATTATGTGTTTGCATCATTTTTATCGTATATTTAATGAATTAATAACAATCAACTGAAAATTCACAAAAACGTGGAAAAACGGCAAAATATTGCCTAATTCGATGATATTTTGTTTAAATCACATAAAGGAAAAGGGGGTGATAAACGTCAAAATACTGCTAAATACGATGATTTTTCGTACGAAACAAAATGCAAGAAAACTTGCTTAAAATGCAATATTATGCGAAATTCTGAGATTTGAAGGCCAAATCATATATCGTGATACTACATGAAATAGTATCGAAATATTGGTAAAAATTAATATATTTACGTAATATCAAACTACATGAAAAACGTGAAAAAAGTCACTATTTAACCATATTTGAGGATTTTAACTTCAAATCATAGAGCGAGGTTTCGTATTATTTAGATCCAAGAAAAGACATATGACAATGTTGTTTCCAATACAAATGATAAAAATCAATGTGTTTTCATTAGAATTAACTAAAATGTTCCTGATTTTCCGTTAATATTACCGATGGAAGATGTACACGAAAACATCTATATTCCGGCTGAAACGTCGATATATGCAATAAAAACCGAACTTCTCCCGTTTTCAATATCTTACTCAGTATTTTAACGAGAAACAATTAGTTGATTGAAAATGAAGTATTTAAGGGTATTATCTAATCAATTATGTCTTTGCATAATTTCTATCGTATATATAATGAATTAATACCCATAAACTGAGAATTCACAAAAACGTGGAATTAGGCAAAATATTGCCTAATTCGATGATATTTTGTTTAAATCACATAAAGGAAAAGGGGATGATAAACGTCAAAATATTGCTAAATTCGATGATTTTTCGTACGAAACAAAATGCAAGAAAACTTGCATAAAATGCAATATTATTCGAAATTCTGAGATTTGAAGGCGAAATCACATATCGTGATGCTACATCAAATAGTATCGAAATATTGGTAAAAATGAATATATTTACGTAATATCAAACTACATGAAAAACGTTAAAAAAGTCACTCTTTAACCATATTTGAGGATATTAACTTCAAATCATAGAGCGAGGTTTCGTATTATTTAGATCCAAGAAAAGACATATGACAATGTTGTTTCCAATACAAATGATAAAAAACAATGTGTTTTCATTAGAATTAACTAAAATGTTCTTGATTTTCCGTTTATATTACCGATGGAATATGTACACGTAAAACCGCACTAATCTGGCTGAAACGTCGATATATGCAATAAAAACCGAACTTTTCCCCTTTTTAATATCTTACTCAGTATTTTAACGAGAAACAAATAGATGATTGAAAATGAAGTATTTAAGGTTATTATCTAATCAATTATGTGTTTGCATCATTTTTATCGTATATATAATGAATTAATATGCATAGACTGAAAATTCACAAAAACGTGGAAAAACGGCAAAGTATTGCCTAATTCGATGATATTTTGTTTAAATCACATAAAGGAAAAGGAGATGATAAACGTCAAAATATTGCTAAATTCGATGATTTTTCGTACGAAACAAAATGCAAGAAAACTTGCTTAAAATGCAATATTATGCGAAATTCTGAGATTTGAAGGCGAAATCACATATCATGATACTACATGATGTAGTATCGAAATATTGATAAAAATGAATATATTTACGTAATATAAAACTACATGATTAACGTGAAAAAGTCACTATTTTACCATATTTCAGGATTTTAACTTCAAATCATTGAGCGAGGTTTCGTATTATTTAGATCCAAGAAAAGACATATGACAATGTTGTTTCCAATACAAATGATAAAAAACAATGTGTTTTCATTAGAATTAACTAAAATGTTCATGATTTTCCGTTTATATTACCGATGGAAGATGTACACGTAAACATCTCTATTCCGGCTGAAGCGTCAATATATGCAATAAAAACAGAACTTCTCCCCTTTTCAATATCTTACTCAGTATTTTAACGAGAAACAATTAGTTGATTGAAAATGAAGTATTTAAGGGTATTATCTAATCAATTATGTCTTTGCATAATTTCTATCGTATATATAATGAATTAATACCTATAAACTCAGAATTCACAAAAACGTGGAAAAACGGCAAAATATTGCCTAATTCGATGATATTTTGTTTAAATCACACAAAGGAATAGGGGATGATAAACGTCAAAATATTGCTAAATTCGATGATTTTTCGTACGAAACAAAATGCAAGAAAACTTGCTTAAAATGCAATATTATGCGAAATTCTGAGATTTGAAGGCCAAATCACATATCGTGATACTACATGAAATAGTATCGAAATATTGGTAAAAATGAATATATTTACGTAATATAAAACTACATGATTAACGTGAAAAAGTCACTATTTTACCAGATATGAGGATTTTAACTTCAAATCATAGAGCGAGGTTTCGTATTATTTAGATCCAAGAAAAGATATATGACAATGTTGTTTCCAATACAAATGATAAAAAAAACAATGTGTTTTCATTAGAATTAACTAAAATGTTCCTGATTTTCCGTTTATATTACCGATGGAAGATATACACGTAAAACCGCTCTAATCCGGCTGAAACGTCGATATATGCAATAAAAACCGAACTTCTCCCGTTTTCAATATCTTACTCAGTATTTTAACGAGAAACAATTAGTTGATTGAAAATGAAGTATTTAAGGGTATTATCTAATCAATTATGTCTTTGCATAATTTCTATCGTATATATAATGAATTAATACCCATAAACTGAGAATTCAAAAAACGTGGAATTAGGCAAAATATTGCCTAATTCGATGATATTTTGTTTAAATCACATAAAGGAAAAGGGGATGATAAACGTCAAAATATTGCTAAATTCGATGATTTTTCGTACGAAACAAAATGCAAGAAAACTTGCATAAAATGCAATATTATTCGAAATTCTGAGATTTGAAGGCGAAATCACATATCGTGATGCTACATCAAATAGTATCGAAATATTGGTAAAAATGAATATATTTACGTAATATCAAACTACATGAAAAACGTTAAAAAAGTCACTCTTTAACCATATTTGAGGATTTTAACTTCAAATCATAGAGCGAGGTTTCGTATTATTTAGATCCAAGAAAAGACATATGACTGTTGTTTCCAATACAAATGATAAAAAAAACAATGTGTTTTCATTAGAATTAACTAAAATGTTCCTGATTTTCCGTTTATATTACCGATGGAAGATGTACACGTAAAACCGCTCTAATCCGGCTGAAACGTCGATATATGCAATAAAAACAGAACTTCTCCCCTTTTCAATATTTTACTCAATATTTAAACGAGAAACAAATAGTTGATTGAAAATGAAGTATTTAAGGTTATTATCTAATCAATTATGTGTTTGCATCATTTTTATCGTATATTTAATGAATTAATAACAATCAACTGAAAATTCACAAAAACGTGGAAAAACGGCAAAGTATTGCCTAATTCGATGATATTTTGTTTAAATCACATAAAGGAATAGGGGATGATAAACGTCAAAATACTGCTAAATTCGATGATTTTTCGTACGAAACAAAATGCAAGAAAACTTGCTTAAAATGCAATATTATGCGAAATTCTGAGATTTGAAGGCGAAATCACATATCATGATACTACATGATGTAGTATCGAAATATTGATAAAAATGAATATATTTACGTAATATAAAACTACATGATTAACGTGAAAAAGTCACTATTTTACCATATTTGAGGATTTTAACTTCAAATCATAGAGCGAGGTTTCGTATTATTTAGATCCAAGAAAAGACATATGACAATGTTGTTTCCAATACAAATGATAAAAAAAACAATGTGTTTTCATTAGAATTAACTAAAATGTTCCTGATTTTCCGTTTATATTACCGATGGAAGATGTACACGTAAAACCGCTCTAATCCGGCTGAAACGTCGATATATGCAATAAAACCCGAACTTCTCCCCTTTTCAATATTTTACTCAATATTTAAACGAGAAACAAATAGTTGATTGAAAATGAAGTATTTAAGGTTATTATCTAATCAATTATGTGTTTGCATCATTTTTATCGTATATTTAATGAATTAATAACAATCAACTGAAAATTCACAAAAACGTGGAAAAACGGCAAAGTATTGCCTAATTCGATGATATTTTGTTTAAATCACATAAAGGAATAGGGGATGATAAACGTCAAAATACTGCTAAATTCGATGATTTTTCGTACGAAACAAAATGCAAGAAAACTTGCTTAAAATGCAATATTATGCGAAATTCTGAGATTTGAAGGCGAAATCACATATCATGATACTACATGATGTAGTATCGAAATATTGATAAAAATGAATATATTTACGTAATATAAAACTACATGATTAACGTGAAAAAGTCACTATTTTACCATATTTCAGGATTTTAACTTCAAATCATTGAGCGAGGTTTCGTATTATTTAGATCCAAGAAAAGACATATGACAATGTTGTTTCCAATACAAATGATAAAAAAACAATGTGTTTTCATTAGAATTAACTAAAATGTTCCTGATTTTCCGTTTATATTACCGATGGAAGATGTACACGTAAAACCGCTCTAATCCGGCTGAAGCGTCGATATATGCAATAAAAACAGAACTTCTCCCCTTTTCAATATCTTACTCAGTATTTTAACGAGAAACAATTAGTTGATTGAAAATGAAGTATTTAAGGGTATTATCTAATCAATTATGTCTTTGCATAATTTCTATCGTATATATAATGAATTAATACCCATAAACTCAGAATTCACAAAAACGTGGAAAAACGGCAAAATATTGCCTAATTCGATGATATTTTGTTTAAATCACATAAAGGAATAGGGGATGATAAACGTCAAAATATTGCTAAATTCGATGATTTTTCGTACGAAACAAAATGCAAGAAAACTTGCTTAAAATGCAATATTATACGAAATTCTGAGATTTGAAGGCCAAATCACATATCGTGATACTACATGAAATAGTATCGAAATATTGGTAAAAATGAATATATTTACGTAATATAAAACTACATGATTAACGTGAAAAAGTCACTATTTTACCAGATATGAGGATTTTAACTTCAAATCATAGAGCGAGGTTTCGTATTATTTAGATCCAAGAAAAGATATATGACAATGCTGTTTCCAATATAAATGATAAAAAAACAATGTGTTTTCATTAGAATTAACTAAAATGTTCCTGATTTTCCGTTTATATTACCGATGGAAGATGTACACGTAAAACCGCTCTTATCCGGCTGAAACGTCGATATATGCAATAAAAACCGAACTTCTCCCCTTTTCAATATCTTACTCAGTATTTAAACGAGAAACAATTATTTGATTGAAAATGAAGTATTTAAAGTTATTATCTAGTCAATTATGTGTTTGCATCATTTTTATCGTATATTTAATGAATTAATAACAATCAACTGAAAATTCACAAAAACGTGGAAAAACGGCAAAATATTGCCTAATTCGATGATATTTTGTTTAAATCACATAAAGGAATAGGGGATGATAAACGTCAAAATACTGCTAAATACGATGATTTTTCGTACGAAACAAAATGCAAGAAAACTTGCTTAAAATGCAATATTATGCGAAATTCTGAGATTTGAAGGCCAAATCATATATCGTGATACTACATGAAATAGTATCGAAATATTGGTAAAAATTAATATATTTACGTAATATCACACTACATGAAAAACGTGAAAAAAGTCACTATATAACCATATTTGAGAATTTTAACTTCAAATCACAGAGCGAGGTTTCGTATTATTTAGATCCAAGAAAAGACATATGACAATGTTGTTTCCAATACAAATGATAAAAATCAATGTGTTTTCATTAGAATTAACTAAAATGTTCCTGATTTTCCGTTTATATTACCGATAGTAGATGTTCACGAAAACATCTATATTCCGGCTGAAACGTCGATATATGCAATAAAAACCGAACTTCTCCCGTTTTCAATATCTTACTCAGTATTTTAACGAGAAACAATTAGTTGATTGAAAATGAAGTATTTAAGGGTATTATCTAATCAATTATGTCTTTGCATAATTTCTATCGTATATATAATGAATTAATACCCATAAACTGAGAATTCACAAAAACGTGGAAAAACGGCAAAATATTGCCTAATTCGATGATATTTTGTTTAAATCACATAAAGGAAAAGGGGATGATAAACGTCAAAATACTGCTAAATACGATGATTTTTCGTACGAAACAAAATGCAAGAAAACTTGCTTAAAATGCAATATTATGCGAAATTCTGAGATTTGAAGGCGAAATCACATATCGTGATACTACATGATGTAGTATCGAAATATTGGTAAAAATGAATATATTTACGTAATATAAAACTACATGATTAACGTGAAAAAGTCACTATTTTACCATATTTGAGGATTTTAACTTCAAATCATAGAGCGAGGTTTCGTATTATTTAGATCCAAGAAAAGACATATGACAATGTTGTTTCCAATACAAATGATAAAAAAACAATGTGTTTTCATTAGAATTAACTAAAATGTTCCTGATTTTCCGTTTATATTACCGATGGAAGATGTACACGTAAAACCGCTCTAATCCGGCTGAAACGTCGATATATGCAATAAAAACCGAACTTCTCCCCTTTTCAATATTTTACTCAGTATTTAAACGAGAAACAAATAGTTGATTGAAAATGAAGTATTTAAGGTTATTATCTAATCAATTATGTGTTTGCATCATTTTTATCGTATATTTAATGAATTAATAACAATCAACTGAAAATTCACAAAAACGTGGAAAAACGGCAAAGTATTGCCTAATTCGATGATATTTTGTTTAAATCACATAAAGGAATAGGGGATGATAAACGTCAAAATACTGCTAAATTCGATGATTTTTCGTACAAAACAAAATGCAAGAAAACTTGCTTAAAATGCAATATTATGCGAAATTCTGAGATTTGAAGGCCAAATCACATATCGTGATACTACATGAAATAGTACCGAAATATTGGAAAAAATTAATATATTTACGTAATATCAAACTACATTAAAAACGTGAAAAAAGTCACTATTTAACCATATTTGAGGATTTTAACTTCAAATCATAGAGCGAGGTTTCGTATTATTTAGATCCAAGAAAAGACATATGACAATGTTGTTTCCAATAAAAATGATAAAAATCAATGTGTTTTCATTAGAATTAACTAAAATGTTCTTGATATTCCGTTTATATTACCGATGGAAGATGTACACGTAAAACCGCACTAATCCGGCTGAAACGTCGATATATGCAATAATAACCGAACTTTTCCCCTTTTCAATATCTTACTCAGTATTTTAACGAGAAACAAATAGATGATTGAAAATGAAGTATTTAAGGTTATTATCTAATCAATTATGTGTTTGCATCATTTTTATCGTATATATAATGAAATAATAACAATCAACTGAAAATTCACAAGAACGTGGAAAAACGGCAAAATATGGCCTAATTCGATGATATTTTGTTTAAATCACATAAAGGAATAGGGGATGTCAAAATAAACGTCAAAATACTGCTAAATTCGATGATTTTTCGTACGAAATAAAATGCAAGAAAACTTGCTTAAAATGCAATATTATGCGAAATTCTGAGATTTGAAGGCCAAATTACATATCGTGATACTACATGAAATAGCACCGAAATATTGGAAAAAATTATTATATTTACGTAATATCAAACTACATTAAAAACGTGAAAAAGTCACTATTTAACAATATTTGAGGATTTTAACTTCAAATCATAGAGCGAGGTTTCGTATTATTTAGATCCAAGAAAAGACATATGACAATGTTGTTTCCAATACAAATGATAAAAATCAATGTGTTTTCATTAGAATTAACTAAAATGTTCCTGATTTTCAGTTTATATTACCGATGGAAGATGTACACGAAAACATCTCTATTCCGGCTGAAATGTCGATATATGCAATAAAAACCGAACTTCTCCCCTTTTCAATATCTTACTCAGCATTTTAATGAGAAACAATTAGTTGATTGAAAATGAAGTATTTAAGGGTATTATCTAATCAATTATGTCTTTGCATAATTTCTATCGTATATATAATGAATTAATACCCATAAACTGAGAATTCACAAAAACGTGGAATTAGGCAAAATATTGCCTAATTCGATGATATTTTGTTTAAATCACATAAAGGAAAAGGGGATGATAAACGTCAAAATATTGCTAAATTTGATGATTTTTCGTACGAAACAAAATGCAAGAAAACTTGCTTAAAATGCAATATTATGCGAAATTCTGAGATTTGAAGGCGAAATCACATATCGTGATACTACATGATGTAGTATCTAAATATTGGTAAAAATGAATATATTTACGTAATATAAAACTACATGATTAACTTGAAAAAGTCACTATTTTACCATATTTGAGGATTTTAACTTCAAATCATAGAGCGAAGTTTCGTATTATTTAGATCCAAGAAAAGACATATGACAATGTTGTTTCCAATACAAATGATAAAAAAAAACAATGTGTTTTCATTAGAATTAACTAAAATGTTCCTGATTTTCCGTTTATATTACCGATGGAAGATGTACACGTAAACATCTCTATTCCGGCTGAAACGTCGATATATGCAATAAAAACAAAACTTCTCCCCTTTTCAATATCTTACTCAGTTTTTTAACGAGAAACAATTAGTTGATTGAAAATGAAGTATTTAAGGGTATTATCTAATCAATTATGTCTTTGCATAATTTCTATCGTATATATAATGAATTAATACCCATAAACTCAGAATTCACAAAAACGTGGAAAAATGGCAAAATATTGCCTAATTCGATGATATTTTGTTTAAATCACATAAAGGAAAAGAGGATGATAAACGTCAAAATATTGCTAAATTCGATGATTTTTCGTACGAAACAAAATGCAAGAGAACTTGCATAAATTGCAATATTATTCGAAATTCTGAGATTTGAAGGCCAAATCACATATCGTGATGCTACATCAAATAGTATCGAAATATTGGTAAAAATGAATATATTTACGTAATATCAAACTACATGAAAAACGTTAAAAAAGTCACTCTTTAACCATATTTGAGGATTTTAACTTAAAATCATAGAGCGAGGTTTCGTATTATTTAGATCCAAGAAAAGACATATGACAATGTTGTTTCCAATACAAATTATAAAAAACAATGTGTTTTCATTAGAATTAACTAAAATGTTCATGATTTTCCGTTTATATTACTGATGGAAGATGTACACGTAAAACCGCACTAATCCGGCTGAAACGTCGATATATGCAATAATAACCGAACTTTTCCCCTTTTCAATATCTTACTCAGTATTTTTACGAGAAACAAATAGATGATTGAAAATGAAGTATTTAAGGTTATTATCTAATCAATTATGTGTTTGCATCATTTTTATCGTATATATAATGAATTAATATGCATAGACTGAAAATTCACAAAAACGTGGAAAAACGGCAAAGTATTGCCTAATTCGATGATATTTTGTATAAATCACATAAAGGAAAAGGAGATGATAAACGTCAAAATATTGCTAAATTCGATGGTTTTTCGTACGAAACAAAATGGAAGAAAACTTGCTTAAAATGCAATATTATGCGAAATTCTGAGATTTGAAGGCAAAATCACATACCGTTATGCTACATGAAATAGTTTCGAAATATTGGTAAAAATTAATATATTTACGTAATATCAAATTACATGAAAAACGTGAAAAAAGTCACTATTTAACCATATTTGAGGATTTTAACTTCAAATCACAGTGCGAATTTTCGTACTATTTAGATCCAAGAAAAGACATATGACAATGTTTTTCCAATACAAACGATAAAAATCAATGTGTTTTCATTAGAATTAACTAAAATGTTCCTGATTTTCCGTTTATATTACCGATGGAAGATGTACACGAAAACATCTCTATTCCGGCTGAAACGTCGAAATATGCAATAAAAACAGAACTTCTCCCCTTTTCAATATCTTACTCAGTATTTTAACGAGAAACAAATAGATGATTGAAAATGAAGTATTTAAGGTTATTATCTAAGCAATTATGTGTTTGCATCATTTTTATCGTATATATATGAAATAATAACAATGAACTGAAAATTCACAAAAACGTGGAAAAACGGCAAAATATTGCCTAATTCGATGATATTTTGTTTAAATCACATAAAGGAAAAGGGGATGATAAACGTCAAAATACTGCTAAATTCGATGATTTTTCGTACGAAACAAAATGCAATAAAACTTGCTTAAAATGCAATATTATTCGAAATTCTGAGATTTGAAGGCCAAATCACATATCGTGATACTACATGAAATAGTATCGAAATATTGGTAAAAATGAATATATTTACGTAATATAAAACTACATGATTAACGTGAAAAAGTCACTATTTTACCAGATATGAGGATTTTAACTTCAAATCATAGAGCGAGGTTTCGTATTATTTAGATCCAAGAAAAGACATATGACAATGTTGTTTCCAATACAAATGATAAAAAAAACAATGTGTTTTCATTAGAATTAACTAAAATGTTCCTGATTTTCCGTTTATATTACCGATGGAAGATGTACACGTAAAACCGCTCTAATCCGGCTGAAACGTCGATATATGCAATAAAAACCGAACTTCTCCCCTTTTCAATATTTTACTCAGTATTTAAACGAGAAACAAATAGTTGATTGAAAATGAAGTATTTAAGGTTATTATCTAATCAATTATGTGTTTGCATCATTTTTATCGTATATTTAATGAATTAATAACAATCAACTGAAAATTCACAAAAACGTGGAAAAACGGCAAAGTATTGCCTAATTCGATGATATTTTGTTTAAATCACATAAAGGAATAGGGGATGATAAACGTCAAAATACTGCTAAATTCGATGATTTTTCGTACGAAACAAAATGCAAGAAAACTTGCTTAAAATGCAATATTATGCGAAATTCTGAGATTTGAAGGCGAAATCACATATCATGATACTACATGATGTAGTATCGAAATATTGATAAAAATGAATATATTTACGTAATATAAAACTACATGATTAACGTGAAAAAGTCACTATTTTACCATATTTTAGGATTTTAACTTCAAATAATTGAGCGAGGTTTCGTATTATTTAGATCCAAGAAAAGACATATGACAATGTTGTTTCCAATACAAATGATAAAAAAACAATGTGTTTTCATTAGAATTAACTAAAATGTTCCTGATTTTCCGTTTATATTACCGATGGAAGATGTACACGTAAACATCTCTATTCCGGCTGAAACGTCGATATATGCAATAAAAACAGAACTTCTCCCCTTTTCAATATCTTACTCAGTATTTTAACGAGAAACAATTAGTTGATTGAAAATGAAGTATTTAAGGGTATTATCTAATCAATTATGTCTTTGCATAATTTCTATCGTATATATAATGAATTAATACCCATAAACTCAGAATTCACAAAAACGTGAAAAAACGGCAATATATTGCCTAATTCGATGATATTTTGTTTAAATCACATAAAGGAAAAGGGGATGATAAACGTCAAAATACTGCTAAATTCGATGATTTTTCGTACGAAACGAAATGCAATAAAACTTGCTTAAAATGCAATATTATTCGAAATTCTGAGATTTGAAGGCAAATCACATATCGTGATACTACATGAAATAGTATCGAAATATTGGTAAAAATGAATATATTTACGTAATATAAAACTACATGATTAACGTGAAAAAGTCACTATTTTACCAGATATGAGGATTTTAACTTCAAATCATAGAGCGAGGTTTCGTATTATTTAGATCCAAGAAAAGATTTATGACAATGTTGTTTCCAATGCAAATGATAAAAAAACAATGTTTTTTCATTAGAATTAACTAAAATGTTCCTGATTTTCCGTTTATATTACCGATGGAAGATGTACACGTAAAACCGCTCTAATCCGGCTGAAACGTCGATATATGCAATAAAAACCGAACTTCTCCCCTTTTCAATATTTTACTCAGTATTTAAACGAGAAACAAATAGTTGATTGAAAATGAAGTATTTAAGGTTATTATCTAATCAATTATGTGTTTGCATCATTTTTATCGTATATTTAATGAATTAATAACAATCAACTGAAAATTCACAAAAACGTGGAAAAACGGCAAAGTATTGCCTAATTCGATGATATTTTGTTTAAATCACATAAAGGAATAGGGGATGATAAACGTCAAAATACTGCTAAATTCGATGATTTTTCGTACAAAACAAAATGCAAGAAAACTTGCTTAAAATGCAATATTATGCGAAATTCTGAGATTTGAAGGCCAAATCACATATCGTGATACTACATGAAATAGTACCGAAATATTGGAAAAAATTAATATATTTACGTAATATCAAACTACATTAAAAACGTGAAAAAAGTCACTATTTAACCATATTTGAGGATTTTAACTTCAAATCATAGAGCGAGGTGTCGTATTATTTAGATCCAAGAAAAGACATATGACAATGTTGTTTCCAATAAAAATGATAAAAATCAATGTGTTTTCATTAGAATTAACTAAAATGTTCTTGATATTCCGTTTATATTACCGATGGAAGATGTACACGTAAAACCGCACTAATCCGGCTGAAACGTCGATATATGCAATAATAACCGAACTTTTCCCCTTTTCAATATCTTACTCAGTATTTTAACGAGAAACAAATAGATGATTGAAAATGAAGTATTTAAGGTTATTATCTAATCAATTATGTGTTTGCATCATTTTTATCGTATATATAATGAAATAATAACAATCAACTGAAAATTCACAAGAACGTGGAAAAACGGCAAAATATGGCCTAATTCGATGATATTTTGTTTAAATCACATAAAGGAATAGGGGATGTCAAAATAAACGTCAAAATACTGCTAAATTCGATGATTTTTCGTACGAAATAAAATGCAAGAAAACTTGCTTAAAATGCAATATTATGCGAAATTCTGAGATTTGAAGGCCAAATTACATATCGTGATACTACATGAAATAGCACCGAAATATTGGAAAAAAATATTATATTTACGTAATATCAAACTACATTAAAAACGTGAAAAAGTCACTATTTAACAATATTTGAGGATTTTAACTTCAAATCATAGAGCGAGGTTTCGTATTATTTAGATCCAAGAAAAGACATATGACAATGTTGTTTCCAATACAAATGATAAAAATCAATGTGTTTTCATTAGAATTAACTAAAATGTTCCTGATTTTCAGTTTATATTACCGATGGAAGATGTACACGAAAACATCTCTATTCCGGCTGAAATGTCGATATATGCAATAAAAACCGAACTTCTCCCCTTTTCAATATCTTACTCAGCATTTTAATGAGAAACAATTAGTTGATTGAAAATGAAGTATTTAAGGGTATTATCTAATCAATTATGTCTTTGCATAATTTCTATCGTATATATAATGAATTAATACCCATAAACTGAGAATTCACAAAAACGTGGAATTAGGCAAAATATTGCCTAATTCGATGATATTTTGTTTAAATCACATAAAGGAAAAGGGGATGATAAACGTCAAAATATTGCTAAATTCGATGATTTTTCGTACGAAACAAAATGCAAGAAAACTTGCTTAAAATGCAATATTATGCGAAATTCTGAGATTTGAAGGCGAAATCACATATCGTGATACTACATGATGTAGTATCGAAATATTGGTAAAAATGAATATATTTACGTAATATAAAACTACATGATTAACTTGAAAAAGTCACTATTTTACCATATTTGAGGATTTTAACTTCAAATCATAGAGCGAAGTTTCGTATTATTTAGATCCAAGAAAAGACATATGACAATGTTGTTTCCAATACAAATGATAAAAAAAAACAATGTGTTTTCATTAGAATTAACTAAAATGTTCCTGATTTTCCGTTTATATTACCGATGGAAGATGTACACGTAAACATCTCTATTCCGGCTGAAACGTCGATATATGCAATAAAAACAAAACTTCTCCCCTTTTCAATATCTTACTCAGTATTTTAACGAGAAACAATTAGTTGATTGAAAATGAAGTATTTAAGGGTATTATCTAATCAATTATGTCTTTGCATAATTTCTATCGTATATATAATGAATTAATACCCATAAACTCAGAATTCACAAAAACGTGGAAAAATGGCAAAATATTGCCTAATTCGATGATATTTTGTTTAAATCACATAAAGGAAAAGAGGATGATAAACGTCAAAATATTGCTAAATTCGATGATTTTTCGTACGAAACAAAATGCAAGAGAACTTGCATAAATTGCAATATTATTCGAAATTCTGAGATTTGAAGGCCAAATCACATATCGTGATGCTACATCAAATAGTATCGAAATATTGGTAAAAATGAATATATTTACGTAATATCAAACTACATGAAAAACGTTAAAAAAGTCACTCTTTAACCATATTTGAGGATTTTAACTTAAAATCATAGAGCGAGGTTTCGTATTATTTAGATCCAAGAAAAGACATATGACAATGTTGTTTCCAATACAAATTATAAAAAACAATGTGTTTTCATTAGAATTAACTAAAATGTTCATGATTTTCCGTTTATATTACCGATGGAATATGTACACGTAAAACCGCACTAATCTGGCTGAAACGTCGATATATGCAATAAAAACCGAACTTTTCCCCTTTTTAATATCTTACTCAGTATTTTAACGAGAAACAAATAGATGATTGAAAATGAAGTATTTAAGGTTATTATCTAATCAATTATGTGTTTGCATCATTTTTATCGTATATATAATGAATTAATATGCATAGACTGAAAATTCACAAAAACGTGGAAAAACGGCAAAGTATTGCCTAATTCGATGATATTTTGTTTAAATCACATAAAGGAAAAGGAGATGATAAACGTCAAAATATTGCTAAATTCGATGATTTTTCGTACGAAACAAAATGCAAGAAAACTTGCTTAAAATGCAATATTATGCGAAATTCTGAGATTTGAAGGCGAAATCACATATCATGATACTACATGATGTAGTATCGAAATATTGATAAAAATGAATATATTTACGTAATATAAAACTACATGATTAACGTGAAAAAGTCACTATTTTACCAGATATGAGGATTTTAACTTCAAATCATAGAGCGAGGTTTCGTATTATTTAGATCCAAGAAAAGATATATGACATTGTTGTTTCCAATACAAATGATAAAAAAACAATGTTTTTTCATTAGAATTAACTAAAATGTTCCTGATTTTCCGTTCATATTACCGATGGAAGATGTACACGTAAAACCGCTCTAATCCGGCTGAAACGTCGATATATGCAATAAAAACCGAACTTCTCCCCTTTTCAATATCTTACTCAGTATTTAAACGAGAAACAATTACTTGATTGAAAATGAAGTATTTAAAGTTATTATCTAGTCAATTATGTGTTTGCATCATTTTTATCGTATATTTAATGAATTAATAACAATCAACTGAAAATTCACAAAAACGTAGAAAAACGGCAAAATATTGCCTAATTCGATGATATTTTGTTTAAATCACATAAAGGAATAGGAGATGATAAACGTCAAAATACTGCTAAATACGATGATTTTTCGTACGAAACAAAATGCAAGAAAACTTGCTTAAAATGCAATATTATGCGAAATTCTGAGATTTGAAGGCCAAATCACATATCGTGATACTACATGAAATAGTATCGAAATATTGGTAAAATTAATATATTTACGTAATATCAAACTACATTAAAAACGTGAAAAAAGTCACTATTTAACCATATTTGAGGATTTTAACTTCAAATCATAGAGCGAGGTTTCGTATTATTTAGATCCAAGAAAAGACATATAACAATGTTGTTTCCAATAAAAATGATAAAAATCAATGTGTTTTCTTTAGAATTAACTAAAATGTTCCTGATTTTCCGTTTATATTACCGATAGAAGATGTACACGTAAAACCGCACTAATCCGGCTGAAACGTCGATATATGCAATAATAACCGAACTTTTCCCCTTTTCAATATCTTACTCAGTATTTTAACGAGAAACAAATAGATGATTGAAAATGAAGTATTTAAGGTTATTATCTAATCAATTATGTGTTTGCATCATTTTTATCGTATATATAATGAAATAATAACAATCAACTGAAAATTCACAAGAACGTGGAAAAACGGCAAAATATGGCCTAATTCGATGATATTTTGTTTAAATCACATAAAGGAATAGGGGATGATAAACGTCAAAATACTGCTAAATTCGATGATTTTTCGTACGAAACAAAATGCAAGAAAACTTGCTTAAAATGCAATATTATGCGAAATTCTGAGATTTGAAGGCCAAATTACATATCGTGATACTACATGAAATAGCACCGAAATATTGGAAAAAATTATTATATTTACGTAATATGAAACTACATTAAAAACGTGAAAAAGTCACTATTTAACCATATTTGAGGATTTTAACTTCAAATCATAGAGCGAAGTTTCGTATTATTTAGATCCAAGAAAAGACATATGACAATGTTGTTTCCAATAAAAATCAATGTGTTTTCATTAGAATTAACTAAAATGTTCTTGATTTTCCGTTTATATTACTGATGGAAGATGTACACGTAAAACCGCACTAATCCGGCTGAAACGTCGATATATGCAATAATAACCGAACTTTTCCCCTTTTCAATATCTTACTCAGTATTTTTACGAGAAACAAATAGATGATTGAAAATTAAGTATTTAAGGTTATTATCTAATCAATTATGTGTTTGCATCATTTTTATCGTATATATAATGAATTAATATGCATAGACTGAAAATTCACAAAAACGTGGAAAAACGGCAAAGTATTGCCTAATTCGATGATATTTTGTATAAATCACATAAAGGAAAAGGAGATGATAAACGTCAAAATATTGCTAAATTCGATGGTTTTTCGTACGAAACAAAATGGAAGAAAACTTGCTTAAAATGCAATATTATGCGAAATTCTGAGATTTGAAGGCAAAATCACATACCGTTATGCTACATGAAATAGTTTCGAAATATTGGTAAAAATTAATATATTTACGTAATATCAAATTACATGAAAAACGTGAAAAAAGTCACTATTTAACCATATTTGAGGATTTTAACTTCAAATCACAGTGCGAATTTTCGTACTATTTAGATCCAAGAAAAGACATATGACAATGTTTTTCCAATACAAACGATAAAAATCAATGTGTTTTCATTAGAATTAACTAAAATGTTCCTGATTTTCCGTTTATATTACCGATGGAAGATGTACACGATAACATCTCTATTCCGGCTGAAACGTCGAAATATGCAATAAAAACAGAACTTCTCCCCTTTTCAATATCTTACTCAGTATTTAAACGAGAAACAAATAGATGATTGAAAATGAAGTATTTAAGGTTATTATCTAAGCAATTATGTGTTTGCATCATTTTTATCGTATATATATGAAATAATAACAATGAACTGAAAATTCACAAAAACGTGGAAAAACGGCAAAATATTGCCTAATTCGATGATATTTTGTTTAAATCACATAAAGGAAAAGGGGATGATAAACGTCAAAATACTGCTAAATTCGATGATTTTTCGTACGAAACAAAATGCAATAAAACTTGCTTAAAATGCAATATTATTCGAAATTCTGAGATTTGAAGGCCAAATCACATATCGTGATACTACATGAAATAGTATCGAAATATTGGTAAAAATGAATATATTTACGTAATATAAAACTACATGATTATCGTGAAAAAGTCACTATTTTACCAGATATGAGGATTTTAACTTCAAATCATAGAGCGAGGTTTCGTATTATTTAGATCCAAGAAAAGACATATGACAATGTTGTTTCCAATACAAATGATAAAAAAAACAATGTGTTTTCATTAGAATTAACTAAAATGTTCCTGATTTTCCGTTTATATTACCGATGGAAGATGTACACGTAAAACCGCTCTAATCCGGCTGAAACGTCGATATATGCAATAAAAACCGAACTTCTCCCCTTTTCAATATTTTACTCAGTATTTAAACGAGAAACAAATAGTTGATTGAAAATGAAGTATTTAAGGTTATTATCTAATCAATTATGTGTTTGCATCATTTTTATCGTATATTTAATGAATTAATAACAATCAACTGAAAATTCACAAAAACGTGGAAAAACGGCAAAGTATTGCCTAATTCGATGATATTTTGTTTAAATCACATAAAGGAATAGGGGATGATAAACGTCAAAATACTGCTAAATTCGATGATTTTTCGTACAAAACAAAATGCAAGAAAACTTGCTTAAAATGCAATATTATGCGAAATTCTGAGATTTGAAGGCCAAATCACATATCGTGATACTACATGAAATAGTACCGAAATATTGGAAAAAATTAATATATTTACGTAATATCAAACTACATTAAAAACGTGAAAAAAGTCACTATTTAACCATATTTGAGGATTTTAACTTCATATCATAGAGCGAGGTTTCGTATTATTTAGATCCAAGAAAAGACATATGACAATGTTGTTTCCAATAAAAATGATAAAAATCAATGTGTTTTCATTAGAATTAACTAAAATGTTCTTGATATTCCGTTTATATTACCGATGGAAGATGTACACGTAAAACCGCACTAATCCGGCTGAAACGTCGATATATGCAATAATAACCGAACTTTTCCCCTTTTCAATATCTTACTCAGTATTTTAACGAGAAACAAATAGATGATTGAAAATGAAGTATTTAAGGTTATTATCTAATCAATTATGTGTTTGCATCATTTTTATCGTATATATAATGAAATAATAACAATCAACTGAAAATTCACAAGAACGTGGAAAAACGGCAAAATATGGCCTAATTCGATGATATTTTGTTTAAATCACATAAAGGAATAGGGGATGTCAAAATAAACGTCAAAATACTGCTAAATTCGATGATTTTTCGTACGAAATAAAATGCAAGAAAACTTGCTTAAAATGCAATATTATGCGAAATTCTGAGATTTGAAGGCCAAATTACATATCGTGATACTACATGAAATAGCACCGAAATATTGGAAAAATTTATTATATTTACGTAATATCAAACTACATTAAAAACGTGAAAAAGTCACTATTTAACAATATTTGAGGATTTTAACTTCAAATCATAGAGCGAGGTTTCGTATTATTTAGATCCAAGAAAAGACATATGACAATGTTGTTTCCAATACAAATGATAAAAATCAATGTGTTTTCATTAGAATTAACTAAAATGTTCCTGATTTTCAGTTTATATTACCGATGGAAGATGTACACGAAAACATCTCTATTCCGGCTGAAATGTCGATATATGCAATAAAAACCGAACTTCTCCCCTTTTCAATATCTTACTCAGCATTTTAATGAGAAACAATTAGTTGATTGAAAATGAAGTATTTAAGGGTATTATCTAATCAATTATGTCTTTGCATAATTTCTATCGTATATATAATGAATTAATACCCATAAACTGAGAATTCACAAAAACGTGGAATTAGGCAAAATATTGCCTAATTCGGTGATATTTTGTTTAAATCACATAAAGGAAAAGGGGATGATAAACGTCAAAATATTGCTAAATTCGATGATTTTTCGTACGAAACAAAATGCAAGAAAACTTGCTTAAAATGCAATATTATGCGAAATTCTGAGATTTGAAGGCGAAATCACATATCGTGATACTACATGATGTAGTATCGAAATATTGGTAAAAATGAATATATTTACGTAATATAAAACTACATGATTAATGTGAAAAAGTCACTATTTTACCATATTTGAGGATTTTAACTTCAAATCATAGAGCGAGGTTTCGTATTATTTAGATCCAAGAAAAGACATATGACAATGTTGTTTCCAATACAAATGATAAAAAAAAACAATGTGTTTTCATTAGAATTAACTAAAATGTTCCTGATTTTCCGTTTATATTACCGATGGAAGATGTACACGTAAACATCTCTATTCCGGCTGAAACGTCGATATATGCAATAAAAACAAAACTTCTCCCCTTTTCAATATCTTGCTCAGTATTTTAACGAGAAACAATCAGTTGATTGAAAATGAAGTATTTAAGGTTATTATCTAATCAATTATGTCTTTGCATAATTTCTATCGTATATATAATGAATTAATACCCATAAACTCAGAATTCACAAAAACGTGGAAAAATGGCAAAATATTGCCTAATTCGATGATATTTTGTTTAAATCACATAAAGGAAAAGAGGATGATAAACGTCAAAATATTGCTAAATTCGATGATTTTTCGTACGAAACAAAATGCAAGAGAACTTGCATAAATTGCAATATTATTCGAAATTCTGAGATTTGAAGGCCAAATCACATATCGTGATGCTACATCAAATAGTATCGAAATATTGGTAAAAATGAATATATTTACGTAATATCAAACTACATGAAAAACGTTAAAAAAGTCACTCTTTAACCATATTTGAGGATTTTAACTTCAAATCATAGAGCGAGGTTTCGTATTATTTAGATCCAAGAAAAGACATATGACAATGTTGTTTCCAATACAAATTATAAAAAACAATGTGTTTTCATTAGAATTAACTAAAATGTTCTTGATTTTCCGTTTATATTACCGATGGAATATGTACACGTAAAACCGCACTAATCTGGCTGAAACGTCGATATATGCAATAAAAACCGAACTTTTCCCCTTTTTAATATCTTACTCAGTATTTTAACGAGAAACAAATAGATGATTGAAAATGAAGTATTTAAGGTTATTATCTAATCAATTATGTGTTTGCATCATTTTTATCGTATATATAATGAATTAATATGCATAGACTGAAAATTCACAAAAACGTGGAAAAACGGCAAAGTATTGCCTAATTCGATGATATTTTGTTTAAATCACATAAAGGAAAAGGAGATGATAAACGTCAAAATATTGCTAAATTCGATGATTTTTCGTACGAAACAAAATGCAAGAAAACTTGCTTAAAATGCAATATTATGCGAAATTCTGAGATTTGAAGGCGAAATCACATATCATGATACTACATGATGTAGTATCGAAATATTGATAAAAATGAATATATTTACGTAATATAAAACTACATGATTAACGTGAAAAAGTCACTATTTTACCATATTTTAGGATTTTAACTTCAAATAATTGAGCGAGGTTTCGTATTATTTAGATCCAAGAAAAGACATATGACAATGTTGTTTCCAATACAAATGATAAAAAAACAATGTGTTTTCATTAGAATTAACTAAAATGTTCCTGATTTTCCGTTTATATTACCGATGGAAGATGTACACGTAAACATCTCTATTCCGGCTGAAACGTCGATATATGCAATAAAAACAGAACTTCTCCCCTTTTCAATATCTTACTCAGTATTTTAACGAGAAACAATTAGTTGATTGAAAATGAAGTATTTAAGGGTATTATCTAATCAATTATGTCTTTGCATAATTTCTATCGTATATATAATGAATTAATACCCATAAACTCAGAATTCACAAAAACGTGAAAAAACGGCAATATATTGCCTAATTCGATGATATTTTGTTTAAATCACATAAAGGAAAAGGGGATGATAAACGTCAAAATACTGCTAAATTCGATGATTTTTCGTACGAAACGAAATGCAATAAAACTTGCTTAAAATGCAATATTATTCGAAATTCTGAGATTTGAAGGCAAATCACATATCGTGATACTACATGAAATAGTATCGAAATATTGGTAAAAATGAATATATTTACGTAATATAAAACTACATGATTAACGTGAAAAAGTCACTATTTTACCAGATATGAGGATTTTAACTTCAAATCATAGAGCGAGGTTTCGTATTATTTAGATCCAAGAAAAGATTTATGACAATGTTGTTTCCAATGCAAATGATAAAAAAACAATGTTTTTTCATTAGAATTAACTAAAATGTTCCTGATTTTCCGTTTATATTACCGATGGAAGATGTACACGTAAAACCGCTCTAATCCGGGTGAAACGTCGATATATGCAATAAAAACCGAACTTCTCCCCTTTTCAATATCTTACTCAGTATTTAAACGAGAAACAATTACTTGATTGAAAATGAAGTATTTAAAGTTATTATCTAGTCAATTATGTGTTTGCATCATTTTTATCGTATATTTAATGAATTAATAACAATCAACTGAAAATTCACAAAAACGTAGAAAAACGGCAAAATATTGCCTAATTCGATGATATTTTGTTTAAATCACATAAAGGAATAGGGGATGATAAACGTCAAAATACTGCTAAATACGATGATTTTTCGTACGAAACAAAATGCAAGAAAACTTGCTTAAAATGCAATATTATGCGAAATTCTGAGATTTGAAGGCCAAATCACATATCGTGATACTACATGAAATAGTATCGAAATATTGGTAAAATTAATATATTTACGTAATATCAAACTACATGAAAAACGTGAAAAAAGTCACTATTTAACCATATTTGAGGATTTTAACTTTAAATCATAGAGCGAGGTTTCGTATTATTTAGATCCAAGAAAAGACATATAACAATGTTGTTTCCAATAAAAATGATAAAAATCAATGTGTTTTCTTTAGAATTAACTAAAATGTTCTTGATTTTCCGTTTATATTGCCGATAGAAGATGTACACGTAAAACCGCACTAATCCGGCTGAAACGTCGATATATGCAATAATAACCGAACTTTTCCCCTTTTCAATATCTTACTCAGTATTTTAACGAGAAACAAATAGATGATTGAAAATGAAGTATTTAAGGTTATTATCTAATCAATTATGTGTTTGCATCATTTTTATCGTATATATAATGAAATAAGAACAATCAACTGAAAATTCACAAGAACGTGGAAAAACGGCAAAATATGGCCTAATTCGATGATATTTTGTTTAAATCACATAAAGGAATAGGGGATGATAAACGTCAAAATACTGCTAAATTCGATGATTTTTCGTACGAAACAAAATGCAAGAAAACTTGCTTAAAATGCAATATTATGCGAAATTCTGAGATTTGAAGGCCAAATTACATATCGTGATACTACATGAAATAGCACCGAAATATTGGAAAAAATTATTATATTTACGTAATATGAAACTACATTAAAAACGTGAAAAAGTCACTATTTAACCATATTTGAGGATTTTAACTTCAAATCATAGAGCGAGGTTTCGTATTATTTAGATCCAAGAAAAGACATATGACAATGTTGTTTCCAATAAAAATCAATGTGTTTTCATTAGAATTAACTAAAATGTTCTTGATTTTCCGTTTATATTACTGATGGATGATGTACACGTAAAACCGCACTAATCCGGCTGAAACGTCGATATATGCAATAATAACCGAACTTTTCCCCTTTTCAATATCTTACTCAGTATTTTTACGAGAAACAAATAGATGATTGAAAATGAAGTATTTAAGGTTATTATCTAATCAATTATGTGTTTGCATCATTTTTATCGTATATATAATGAATTAATATGCATAGACTGAAAATTCACAAAAACGTGGATAAACGGCAAAGTATTGCCTAATTCGATGATATTTTGTATAAATCACATAAAGGAAAAGGAGATGATAAACGTCAAAATATTGCTAAATTCGATGGTTTTTCGTACGAAACAAAATGGAAGAAAACTTGCTTAAAATGCAATATTATGCGAAATTCTGAGATTTGAAGGCAAAATCACATACCGTTATGCTACATGAAATAGTATCGAAATATTGGTAAAAATTAATATATTTACGTAATATCAAATTACATGAAAAACGTGAAAAAAGTCACTATTTAACCATATTTGAGGATTTTAACTTCAAATCACAGTGCGAATTTTCGTACTATTTAGATCCAAGAAAAGACATATGACAATGTTTTTCCAATACAAACGATAAAAATCAATGTGTTTTCATTAGAATTAACTAAAATGTTCCTGATTTTCCGTTTATATTACCGATGGAAGATGTACACGAAAACATCTCTATTCCGGCTGAAACGTCGAAATATGCAATAAAAACAGAACTTCTCCCCTTTTCAATATCTTACTCAGTATTTTAACGAGAAACAAATAGATGATTGAAAATGAAGTATTTAAGGTTATTATCTAAGCAATTATGTGTTTGCATCATTTTTATCGTATATATATGAAATAATAACAATGAACTGAAAATTCACAAAAACGTGGAAAAACGGCAAAATATTGCCTAATTCGATGATATTTTGTTTAAATCACATAAAGGAAAAGGGGATGATAAACGTCAAAATACTGCTAAATTCGATGATTTTTCGTACGAAACAAAATGCAATAAAACTTGCTTAAAATGCAATATTATTCGAAATTCTGAGATTTGAAGGCCAAATCACATATCGTGATACTACATGAAATAGTATCGAAATATTGGTAAAAATGAATATATTTACGTAATATAAAACTACATGATTAACGTGAAAAAGTCACTATTTTACCAGATATGAGGATTTTAACTTCAAATCATAGAGCGAGGTTTCGTATTATTTAGATCCAAGAAAAGACATATGACAATGTTGTTTCCAATAAAAATGATAAAAATCAATGTGTTTTCATTAGAATTAACTAAAATGTTCCTGATTTTCAGTTTATATTACCGATGGAAGATGTACACGAAAACATCTCTATTCCGGCTGAAATGTCGATATATGCAATAAAAACCGAACTTCTCCCCTTTTCAATATCTTACTCAGCATTTTAATGAGAAACAATTAGTTGATTGAAAATGAAGTATTTAAGGGTATTATCTAATCAATTATGTCTTTGCATAATTTCTATCGTATATATAATGAAATAATACCCATAAACTGAGAATTCACAAAAACGTGGAATTAGGCAAAATATTGCCTAATTCGATGATATTTTGTTTAAATCACATAAAGGAAAAGGGGATGATAAACGTCAAAATATTGCTAAATTCGATGATTTTTCGTACGAAACAAAATGCAAGAAAACTTGCTTAAAATGCAATATTATGCGAAATTCTGAGATTTGAAGGCGAAATCACATATCGTGATACTACATGATGTAGTATCGAAATATTGGTAAAAATGAATATATTTACGTAATATAAAACTACATGATTAACGTGAAAAAGTCACTATTTTACCATATTTGAGGATTTTAACTTCAAATCATAGAGCGAGGTTTCGTATTATTTAGATCCAAGAAAAGACATATGACAATGTTGTTTCCAATACAAATGATAAAAAAAAACAATGTGTTTTCATTAGAATTAACTAAAATGTTCCTGATTTTCCGTTTATATTACCGATGGAATATGTACACGTAAAACCGCACTAATCTGGCTGAAACGTCGATATATGCAATAAAAACCGAACTTTTCCCCTTTTTAATATCTTACTCAGTATTTTAACGAGAAACAAATAGATGATTGAAAATGAAGTATTTAAGGTTATTATCTAATCAATTATGTGTTTGCATCATTTTTATCGTATATATAATGAATTAATATGCATAGACTGAAAATTCACAAAAACGTGGAAAAACGGCAGAGTATTGCCTAATTCGATGATATTTTGTTTAAATCACATAAAGGAAAAGGAGATGATAAACGTCAAAATATTGCTAAATTCGATGATTTTTCGTACGAAACAAAATGCAAGAAAACTTGCTTAAAATGCAATATTATTCGAAATTCTGAGATTTGAAGGCAAATCACATATCGTGATACTACATGAAATAGTATCGAAATATTGGTAAAAATGAATATATTTACGTAATATAAAACTACATGATTAACGTGAAAAAGTCACTATTTTACCATATTTTAGGATTTTAACTTCAAATAATTGAGCGAGGTTTCGTATTATTTAGATCCAAGAAAAGACATATGACAATGTTGTTTCCAATACAAATGACAAAAAAACAATGTGTTTTCATTAGAATTAACTAAAATGTTCCTGATTTTCCGTTTATATTACCGATGGAAGATGTACACGTAAACATCTCTATTCCGGCTGAAACGTCGATATATGCAATAAAAACAGAACTTCTCCCCTTTTCAATATCTTACTCAGTATTTTAACGAGAAACAATTAGTTGATTGAAAATGAAGTATTTAAGGGTATTATCTAATCAATTATGTCTTTGCATTATTTCTATCGTATATATAATGAATTAATACCCATAAACTCAGAATTCACAAAAACGTGAAAAAACGGCAATATATTGCCTAATTCGATGATATTTTGTTTAAATCACATAAAGGAAAAGGGGATGATAAACGTCAAAATACTGCTAAATTCGATGATTTTTCGTACGAAACGAAGTGCAATAAAACTTGCTTAAAATGCAATATTATTCGAAATTCTGAGATTTGAAGGCAAATCACATATCGTGATACTACATGAAATAGTATCGAAATATTGGTAAAAATGAATATATTTACGTAATATAAAAGTACATGATTAACGTGAAAAAGTCACTATTTTACCAGATATGAGGATTTTAACTTCAAATCATAGAGCGAGGTTTCGTATTATTTAGATCCAAGAAAAGATATATGACAATGTTGTTTCCAATACAAATGATAAAAAAACAATGTTTTTTCATTAGAATTAACTAAAATGTTCCTGATTTTCCGTTTATATTACCGATGGAAGATGTACACGTAAAACCGCTCTAATCCGGCTGAAACGTCGATATATGCAATAAAAACCGAACTTCTCCCCTTTTCAATATCTTACTCAGTATTTAAACGAGAAACAATTACTTGATTGAAAATGAAGTATTTAAAGTTATTATCTAGTCAATTATGTGTTTGCATCATTTTTATCGTATATATAATGAATTAATAACAATCAACTGAAAATTCACAAAAACGTAGAAAAACGGCAAAATATTGCCTAATTCGATGATATTTTGTTTAAATCACATAAAGGAATAGGGGATGATAAACGTCAAAATACTGCTAAATACGATGATTTTTCGTACGAAACAAAATGCAAGAAAACTTGCTTAAAATGCAATATTATGCGAAATTCTGAGATTTGAAGGCCAAATCACATATCGTGATACTACATGAAATAGTATCGAAATATTGGTAAAATTAATATATTTACGTAATATCAAACTACATGAAAAACGTGAAAAAAGTCACTATTTAACCATATTTGAGAATTTTAACTTCAAATCATAGAGCGAGGTTTCGTATTATTTAGATCCAAGAAAAGACATATGACAATGTTGTTTCCAATACAAATGATAAAAATCAATGTGTTTTCATTAGAATTAACTAAAATGTTCTTGATTTTCCGTTTATATTGCCGATAGAAGATGTACACGTAAAACCGCACTAATCCGGCTGAAACGTCGATATATGCAATAATAACCGAACTTTTCCCCTTTTCAATATCTTACTCAGTATTTTAACGAGAAACAAATAGATGATTGAAAATGAAGTATTTAAGGTTATTATCTAATCAATTATGTGTTTGCGTCATTTTTATCGTATATATAATGAAATAATAACAATCAACTGAAAATTCACAAGAACGTGGAAAAACGGCAAAATATGGCCTAATTCGATGATATTTTGTTTAAATCACATAAAGGAATAGGGGATGTCAAAATAAACGTCAAAATACTGCTAAATTCGATGATTTTTCGTACGAAATAAAATGCAAGAAAACTTGCTTAAAATGCAATATTATGCGAAATTCTGAGATTTGAAGGCCAAATTACATATCGTGATACTACATGAAATAGCACCGAAATATTGGAAAAAATTATTATATTTACGTAATATCAAACTACATTAAAAACGTGAAAAAGTCACTATTTAACAATATTTGAGGATTTTAACTTCAAATCATAGAGCGATGTTTCGTATTATTTAGATCCAAGAAAAGACATATGACAATGTTGTTTCCAATACAAATGATAAAAATCAATGTGTTTTCATTAGAATTAACTAAAATGTTCCTGATTTTCAGTTTATATTACCGATGGAAGATGTACACGAAAACATCTCTATTCCGGCTGAAATGTCGATATATGCAATAAAAACCGAACTTCTCCCCTTTTCAATATCTTACTCAGCATTTTAATGAGAAACAATTAGTTGATTGAAAATGAAGTATTTAAGGGTATTATCTAATCAATTATGTCTTTGCATAATTTCTATCGTATATATAATGAAATAATACCCATAAACTGAGAATTCACAAAAACGTGGAATTAGGCAAAATATTGCCTAATTCGATGATATTTTGTTTAAATTACATAAAGGAAAAGGGGATGATAAACGTCAAAATATTGCTAAATTCGATGATTTTTCGTACGAAACAAAATGCAAGAAAACTTGCTTAAAATGCAATATTATGCGAAATTCTGAGATTTGAAGGCGAAATCACATATCGTGATACTACATGATGTAGTATCGAAATATTGGTAAAAATGAATATATTTACGTAATATAAAACTACATGATTAACGTGAAAAAGTCACTATTTTACCATATTTGAGGATTTTAACTTCAAATCATAGAGCGAGGTTTCGTATTATTTAGATCCAAGAAAAGACATATGACAATGTTGTTTCCAATACAAATGATAAAAAAACAAAATGTTTTCATTAGAATTAACTAAAATGTTCCTGATTTTCCGTTTATATTACCGATGGAAGATGTACACGTAAACATCTCTATTCCGGCTGAAACGTCGATATATGCAATAAAAACAAAACTTCTCCCCTTTTCAATATCTTACTCAGTATTTTAACGAGAAACAATTAGTTGATTGAAAATGAAGTATTTAAGGGTATTATCTAATCAATTATGTCTTTGCATAATTTCTATCGTATATATAATGAATTAATACCCATAAACTCAGAATTCACAAAAACGTGGAAAAATGGCAAAATATTGCCTAATTCGATGATATTTTGTTTAAATCACATAAAGGAAAAGAGGATGATAAACGTCAAAATATTGCTAAATTCGATGATTTTTCGTACGAAACAAAATGCAAGAGAACTTGCATAAATTGCAATATTATTCGAAATTCTGAGATTTGAAGGCTAAATCACATATCGTGATGCTACATCAAATAGTATCGAAATATTGGTAAAAATGAATATATTTACGTAATATCAAACTACATGAAAAACGTTAAAAAAGTCACTCTTTAACCATATTTGAGGATTTTAACTTAAAATCATAGAGCGAGGTTTCGTATTATTTAGATCCAAGAAAAGACATATGACAATGTTGTTTCCAATACAAATTATAAAAAACAATGTGTTTTCATTAGAATTAACTAAAATGTTCATGATTTTCCGTTTATATTACCGATGGAATATGTACACGTAAAACCGCACTAATCTGGCTGAAACGTCGATATATGCAATAAAAACCGAACTTTTCCCCTTTTTAATATCTTACTCAGTATTTTAACGAGAAACAAATAGATGATTGAAAATGAAGTATTTAAGGTTATTATCTAATCAATTATGTGTTTGCATCATTTTTATCGTATATATAATGAATTAATATGCATAGACTGAAAATTCACAAAAACGTGGAAAAACGGCAGAGTATTGCCTAATTCGATGATATTTTGTTTAAATCACATAAAGGAAAAGGAGATGATAAACGTCAAAATATTGCTAAATTCGATGATTTTTCGTACGAAACAAAATGCAAGAAAACTTGCTTAAAATGCAATATTATTCGAAATTCTGAGATTTGAAGGCAAATCACATATCGTGATACTACATGAAATAGTATCGAAATATTGGTAAAAATGAATATATTTACGTAATATAAAACTACATGATTAACGTGAAAAAGTCACTATTTTACCATATTTTAGGATTTTAACTTCAAATAATTGAGCGAGGTTTCGTATTATTTAGATCCAAGAAAAGACATATGACAATGTTGTTTCCAATACAAATGATAAAAAAACAATGTGTTTTCATTAGAATTAACTAAAATGTTCCTGATTTTCCGTTTATATTACCGATGGAAGATGTACACGTAAACATCTCTATTCCGGCTGAAACGTCGATATATGCAATAAAAACAGAACTTCTCCCCTTTTCAATATCTTACTCAGTATTTTAACGAGAAACAATTAGTTGATTGAAAATGAAGTATTTAAGGGTATTATCTAATCAATTATGTCTTTGCATTATTTCTATCGTATATATAATGAATTAATACCCATAAACTCAGAATTCACAAAAACGTGAAAAAACGGCAATATATTGCCTAATTCGATGATATTTTGTTTAAATCACATAAAGGAAAAGGGGATGATAAACGTCAAAATACTGCTAAATTCGATGATTTTTCGTACGAAACGAAGTGCAATAAAACTTGCTTAAAATGCAATATTATTCGAAATTCTGAGATTTGAAGGCAAATCACATATCGTGATACTACATGAAATAGTATCGAAATATTGGTAAAAATGAATATATTTACGTAATATAAAAGTACATGATTAACGTGAAAAAGTCACTATTTTACCAGATATGAGGATTTTAACTTCAAATCATAGAGCGAGGTTTCGTATTATTTAGATCCAAGAAAAGATATATGACAATGTTGTTTCCAATACAAATGATAAAAAACAATGTTTTTTCATTAGAATTAACTAAAATGTTCCTGATTTTCCGTTTATATTACCGATGGAAGATGTACACGTAAAACCGCTCTAATCCGGCTGAAACGTCGATATATGCAATAAAAACCGAACTTCTCCCCTTTTCAATATCTTACTCAGTATTTAAACGAGAAACAATTACTTGATTGAAAATGAAGTATTTAAAGTTATTATCTAGTCAATTATGTGTTTGCATCATTTTTATCGTATATATAATGAATTAATAACAATCAACTGAAAATTCACAAAAACGTAGAAAAACGGCAAAATATTGCCTAATTCGATGATATTTTGTTTAAATCACATAAAGGAATAGGGGATGATAAACGTCAAAATACTGCTAAATACGATGATTTTTCGTACGAAACAAAATGCAAGAAAACTTGCTTAAAATGCAATATTATGCGAAATTCTGAGATTTGAAGGCCAAATCACATATCGTGATACTACATGAAATAGTATCGAAATATTGGTAAAATTAATATATTTACGTAATATCAAACTACATGAAAAACGTGAAAAAAGTCACTATTTAACCATATTTGAGGATTTTAACTTCAAATCATAGAGCGAGGTTTCGTATTATTTAGATCCAAGAAAAGACATATGACAATGTTGTTTCCAATACAAATGATAAAAATCAATGTGTTTTCATTAGAATTAACTAAAATGTTCTTGATTTTCCGTTTATATTGCCGATAGAAGATGTACACGTAAAACCGCACTAATCCGGCTGAAACGTCGATATATGCAATAATAACCGAACTTTTCCCCTTTTCAATATCTTACTCAGTATTTTAACGAGAAACAAATAGATGATTGAAAATGAAGTATTTAAGGTTATTATCTAATCAATTATGTGTTTGCGTCATTTTTATCGTATATATAATGAAATAATAACAATCAACTGAAAATTCACAAGAACGTGGAAAAACGGCAAAATATGGCCTAATTCGATGATATTTTGTTTAAATCACATAAAGGAATAGGGGATGTCAAAATAAACGTCAAAATACTGCTAAATTCGATGATTTTTCGTACGAAATAAAATGCAAGAAAACTTGCTTAAAATGCAATATTATGCGAAATTCTGAGATTTGAAGGCCAAATTACATATCGTGATACTACATGAAATAGCACCGAAATATTGGAAAAAATTATTATATTTACGTAATATCAAACTACATTAAAAACGTGAAAAAGTCACTATTTAACAATATTTGAGGATTTTAACTTCAAATCATAGAGCGATGTTTCGTATTATTTAGATCCAAGAAAAGACATATGACAATGTTGTTTCCAATACAAATGATAAAAATCAATGTGTTTTCATTAGAATTAACTAAAATGTTCCTGATTTTCAGTTTATATTACCGATGGAAGATGTACACGAAAACATCTCTATTCCGGCTGAAATGTCGATATATGCAATAAAAACCGAACTTCTCCCCTTTTCAATATCTTACTCAGCATTTTAATGAGAAACAATTAGTTGATTGAAAATGAAGTATTTAAGGGTATTATCTAATCAATTATGTCTTTGCATAATTTCTATCGTATATATAATGAAATAATACCCATAAACTGAGAATTCACAAAAATGTGGAATTAGGCAAAATATTGCCTAATTCGATGATATTTTGTTTAAATTACATAAAGGAAAAGGGGATGATAAACGTCAAAATATTGCTAAATTCGATGATTTTTCGTACGAAACAAAATGCAAGAAAACTTGCTTAAAATGCAATATTATGCGAAATTCTGAGATTTGAAGGCGAAATCACATATCGTGATACTACATGATGTAGTATCGAAATATTGGTAAAAATGAATATATTTACGTAATATAAAACTACATGATTAACGTGAAAAAGTCACTATTTTACCATATTTGAGGATTTTAACTTCAAATCATAGAGCGAGGTTTCGTATTATTTAGATCCAAGAAAAGACATATGACAATGTTGTTTCCAATACAAATGATAAAAAAAACAATGTGTTTTCATTAGAATTAACTAAAATGTTCCTGATTTTCCGTTTATATTACCGATGGAAGATGTACACGTAAACATCTCTATTCCGGCTGAAACGTCGATATATGCAATAAAAACAAAACTTCTCCCCTTTTCAATATCTTACTCAGTATTTTAACGAGAAACAATTAGTTGATTGAAAATGAAGTATTTAAGGGTATTATCTAATCAATTATGTCTTTGCATAATTTCTATCGTATATATAATGAATTAATACCCATAAACTCAGAATTCACAAAAACGTGGAAAAATGGCAAAATATTGCCTAATTCGATGATATTTTGTTTAAATCACATAAAGGAAAAGAGGATGATAAACGTCAAAATATTGCTAAATTCGATGATTTTTCGTACGAAACAAAATGCAAGAGAACTTGCATAAATTGCAATATTATTCGAAATTCTGAGATTTGAAGGCTAAATCACATATCGTGATGCTACATCAAATAGTATCGAAATATTGGTAAAAATGAATATATTTACGTAATATCAAACTACATGAAAAACGTTAAAAAAGTCACTCTTTAACCATATTTGAGGATTTTAACTTAAAATCATAGAGCGAGGTTTCGTATTATTTAGATCCAAGAAAAGACATATGACAATGTTGTTTCCAATACAAATTATAAAAAACAATGTGTTTTCATTAGAATTAACTAAAATGTTCATGATTTTCCGTTTATATTACCGATGGAATATGTACACGTAAAACCGCACTAATCTGGCTGAAACGTCGATATATGCAATAAAAACCGAACTTTTCCCCTTTTTAATATCTTACTCAGTATTTTAACGAGAAACAAATAGATGATTGAAAATGAAGTATTTAAGGTTATTATCTAATCAATTATGTGTTTGCATCATTTTTATCGTATATATAATGAATTAATATGCATAGACTGAAAATTCACAAAAACGTGGAAAAACGGCAGAGTATTGCCTAATTCGATGATATTTTGTTTAAATCACATAAAGGAAAAGGAGATGATAAACGTCAAAATATTGCTAAATTCGATGATTTTTCGTACGAAACAAAATGCAAGAAAACTTGCTTAAAATGCAATATTATTCGAAATTCTGAGATTTGAAGGCAAATCACATATCGTGATACTACATGAAATAGTATCGAAATATTGGTAAAAATGAATATATTTACGTAATATAAAACTACATGATTAACGTGAAAAAGTCACTATTTTACCATATTTTAGGATTTTAACTTCAAATAATTGAGCGAGGTTTCGTATTATTTAGATCCAAGAAAAGACATATGACAATGTTGTTTCCAATACAAATGATAAAAAAACAATGTGTTTTCATTAGAATTAACTAAAATGTTCCTGATTTTCCGTTTATATTACCGATGGAAGATGTACACGTAAACATCTCTATTCCGGCTGAAACGTCGATATATGCAATAAAAACAGAACTTCTCCCCTTTTCAATATCTTACTCAGTATTTTAACGAGAAACAATTAGTTGATTGAAAATGAAGTATTTAAGGGTATTATCTAATCAATTATGTCTTTGCATTATTTCTATCGTATATATAATGAATTAATACCCATAAACTCAGAATTCACAAAAACGTGAAAAAACGGCAATATATTGCCTAATTCGATGATATTTTGTTTAAATCACATAAAGGAAAAGGGGATGATAAACGTCAAAATACTGCTAAATTCGATGATTTTTCGTACGAAACGAAATGCAATAAAACTTGCTTAAAATGCAATATTATTCGAAATTCTGAGATTTGAAGGCAAATCACATATCGTGATACTACATGAAATAGTATCGAAATATTGGTAAAAATGAATATATTTACGTAATATAAAAGTACATGATTAACGTGAAAAAGTCACTATTTTACCAGATATGAGGATTTTAACTTCAAATCATAGAGCGAGGTTTCGTATTATTTAGATCCAAGAAAAGATATATGACAATGTTGTTTCCAATACAAATGATAAAAAAACAATGTTTTTTCATTAGAATTAACTAAAATGTTCCTGATTTTCCGTTTATATTACCGATGGAAGATGTACACGTAAAACCGCTCTAATCCGGCTGAAACGTCGATATATGCAATAATAACCGAACTTTTCCCCTTTTCAATATCTTACTCAGTATTTTAACGAGAAACAAATAGATGATTGAAAATGAAGTATTTAAGGTTATTATCTAATCAATTATGTGTTTGCGTCATTTTTATCGTATATATAATGAAATAATAACAATCAACTGAAAATTCACAAGAACGTGGAAAAACGGCAAAATATGGCCTAATTCGATGATATTTTGTTTAAATCACATAAAGGAATAGGGGATGATAAACGTCAAAATACTGCTAAATTCGATGATTTTTCGTACGAAACAAAATGCAAGAAAACTTGCTTAAAATGCAATATTATGCGAAATTCTGAGATTTGAAGGCCAAATTACATATCGTGATACTACATGAAATAGCACCGAAATATTGGAAAAAATTATTATATTTACGTAATATGAAACTACATTAAAAACGTGAAAAAGTCACTATTTAACCATATTTGAGGATTTTAACTTCAAATCATAGAGCGAGGTTTCGTATTATTTAGATCCAAGAAAAGACATATGACAATGTTGTTTCCAATAAAAATCAATGTGTTTTCATTAGAATTAACTAAAATGTTCTTGATTCTCCGTTTATATTACTGATGGAAGATGTACACGTAAAACCGCACTAATCCGGCTGAAACGTCGATATATGCAATAATAACCGAACTTTTCCCCTTTTCAATATCTTACTCAGTATTTTTACGAGAAACAAATAGATGATTGAAAATGAAGTATTTAAGGTTATTATCTAATCAATTATGTGTTTGCATCATTTTTATCGTATATATAATGAATTAATATGCATAGACTGAAAATTCACAAAAACGTGGAAAAACGGCAAAGTATTGCCTAATTCGATGATATTTTGTATAAATCACATAAAGGAAAAGGAGATGATAAACGTCAAAATATTGCTAAATTCGATGGTTTTTCGTACGAAACAAAATGGAAGAAAACTTGCTTAAAATGCAATATTATGCGAAATTCTGAGATTTGAAGGCAAAATCACATACCGTTATGCTACATGAAATAGTATCGAAATATTGGTAAAAATTAATATATTTACGTAATATCAAATTACATGAAAAACGTGAAAAAAGTCACTATTTAACCATATTTGAGGATTTTAACTTCAAATCACAGTGCGAATTTTCGTACTATTTAGATCCAAGAAAAGACATATGACAATGTTTTTCCAATACAAACGATAAAAATCAATGTGTTTTCATTAGAATTAACTAAAATGTTCCTGATTTTCCGTTTATATTACCGATGGAAGATGTACACGAAAACATCTCTATTCCGGCTGAAACGTCGAAATATGCAATAAAAACAGAACTTCTCCCCTTTTCAATATCTTACTCAGTATTTTAACGAGAAACAAATAGATGATTGAAAATGAAGTATTTAAGGTTATTATCTAAGCAATTATGTGTTTGCATCATTTTTATCGTATATATATGAAATAATAACAATGAACTGAAAATTCACAAAAACGTGGAAAAACGGCAAAATATTGCCTAATTCGATGATATTTTGTTTAAATCACATAAAGGAAAAGGGGATGATAAACGTCAAAATACTGCTAAATTCGATGATTTTTCGTACGAAACAAAATGCAATAAAACTTGCTTAAAATGCAATATTATTCGAAATTCTGAGATTTGAAGGCCAAATCACATATCGTGATACTACATGAAATAGTATCGAAATATTGGTAAAAATGAATATATTTACGTAATATAAAACTACATGATTAACGTGAAAAAGTCACTATTTTACCAGATATGAGGATTTTAACTTCAAATCATAGAGCGAGGTTTCGTATTATTTAGATCCAAGAAAAGACATATGACAATGTTGTTTCCAATACAAATGATAAAAAAAACAATGTGTTTTCATTAGAATTAACTAAAATGTTCCTGATTTTCCGTTTATATTACCGATGGAAGATGTACACGTAAAACCGCTCTAATCCGGCTGAAACGTCGATATATGCAATAAAAACCGAACTTCTCCCCTTTTCAATATTTTACTCAGTATTTAAACGAGAAACAAATAGTTGATTGAAAATGAAGTATTTAAGGTTATTATCTAATCAATTATGTGTTTGCATCATTTTTATCGTATATGTAATGAATTAATAACAATCAACTGAAAATTCACAAAAACGTGGAAAAACGGCAAAGTATTGCCTAATTCGATGATATTTTGTTTAAATCACATAAAGGAATAGGGGATGATAAACGTCAAAATACTGCTAAATTCGATGATTTTTCGTACAAAACAAAATGCAAGAAAACTTGCTTAAAATGCAATATTATGCGAAATTCTGAGATTTGAAGGCCAAATCACATATCGTGATACTACATGAAATAGTACCGAAATATTGGAAAAAATTAATATATTTACGTAATATCAAACTACATTAAAAACGTGAAAAAAGTCACTATTTAACCATATTTGAGGATTTTAACTTCAAATCATAGAGCGAGGTTTCGTATTATTTAGATCCAAGAAAAGACATATGACAATGTTGTTTCCAATAAAAATGATAAAAATCAATGTGTTTTCATTAGAATTAACTAAAATGTTCTTGATATTCCGTTTATATTACCGATGGAAGATGTACACGTAAAACCGCACTAATCCGGCTGAAACGTCGATATATGCAATAATAACCGAACTTTTCCCCTTTTCAATATCTTACTCAGTATTTTAACGAGAAACAAATAGATGATTGAAAATGAAGTATTTAAGGTTATTATCTAATCAATTATGTGTTTGCATCATTTTTATCGTATATATAATGAAATAATAACAATCAACTGAAAATTCACAAGAACGTGGAAAAACGGCAAAATATGGCCTAATTCGATGATATTTTGTTTAAATCACATAAAGGAATAGGGGATGTCAAAATAAACGTCAAAATACTGCTAAATTCGATGATTTTTCGTACGAAATAAAATGCAAGAAAACTTGCTTAAAATGCAATATTATGCGAAATTCTGAGATTTGAAGGCCAAATTACATATCGTGATACTACATGAAATAGCACCGAAATATTGGAAAAAATTATTATATTTACGTAATATCAAACTACATAAAAACGTGAAAAAGTCACTATTTAACAATATTTGAGGATTTTAACTTCAAATCATAGAGCGAGGTTTCGTATTATTTAGATCCAAGAAAAGACATATGACAATGTTGTTTCCAATACAAATGATAAAAATCAATGTGTTTTCATTAGAATTAACTAAAATGTTCCTGATTTTCAGTTTATATTACCGATGGAAGATGTACACGAAAACATCTCTATTCCGGCTGAAATGTCGATATATGCAATAAAAACCGAACTTCTCCCCTTTTCAATATCTTACTCAGCATTTTAATGAGAAACAATTAGTTGATTGAAAATGAAGTATTTAAGGGTATTATCTAATCAATTATGTCTTTGCATAATTTCTATCGTATATATAATGAATTAATACCCATAAACTGAGAATTCACAAAAACGTGGAATTAGGCAAAATATTGCCTAATTCGATGATATTTTGTTTAAATCACATAAAGGAAAAGGGGATGATAAACGTCAAAATATTGCTAAATTCGATGATTTTTCGTACGAAACAAAATGCAAGAAAACTTGCTTAAAATGCAATATTATGCGAAATTCTGAGATTTGAAGGCGAAATCACATATCGTGATACTACATGATGTAGTATCGAAATATTGGTAAAAATGAATATATTTACGTAATATAAAACTACATGATTAACGTGAAAAAGTCACTATTTTACCATATTTGAGGATTTTAACTTCAAATCATAGAGCGAGGTTTCGTATTATTTAGATCCAAGAAAAGACATATGACAATGTTGTTTCCAATACAAATGACAAAAAAAAACAATGTGTTTTCATTAGAATTAACTAAAATGTTCCTGATTTTCCGTTTATATTACCGATGGAAGATGTACACGTAAACATCTCTATTCCGGCTGAAACGTCGATATATGCAATAAAAACAAAACTTCTCCCCTTTTCAATATCTTACTCAGTATTTTAACGAGAAACAATTAGTTGATTGAAAATGAAGTATTTAAGGGTATTATCTAATCAATTATGTCATTGCATAATTTCTATCGTATATATAATGAATTAATACCCATAAACTCAGAATTCACAAAAACGTGGAAAAATGGCAAAATATTGCCTAATTCGATGATATTTTGTTTAAATCACATAAAGGAAAAGAGGATGATAAACGTCAAAATATTGCTAAATTCGATGATTTTTCGTACGAAACAAAATGCAAGAGAACTTGCATAAATTGCAATATTATTCGAAATTCTGAGATTTGAAGGCCAAATCACATATCGTGATGCTACATCAAATAGTATCGAAATATTGGTAAAAATGAATATATTTACGTAATATCAAACTACATGAAAAACGTTAAAAAAGTCACTCTTTAACCATATTTGAGGATTTTAACTTCAAATCATAGAGCGAGGTTTCGTATTATTTAGATCCAAGAAAAGACATATGACAATGTTGTTTCCAATACAAATTATAAAAAACAATGTGTTTTCATTAGAATTAACTAAAATGTTCTTGATTTTCCGTTTATATTACCGATGGAATATGTACACGTAAAACCGCACTAATCTGGCTGAAACGTCGATATATGCAATAAAAACCGAACTTTTCCCCTTTTTAATATCTTACTCAGTATTTTAACGAGAAACAAATAGATGATTGAAAATGAAGTATTTAAGGTTATTATCTAATCAATTATGTGTTTGCATCATTTTTATCGTATATATAATGAATTAATATGCATAGACTGAAAATTCACAAAAACGTGGAAAAACGGCAAAGTATTGCCTAATTCGATGATATTTTGTTTAAATCACATAAAGGAAAAGGGGATGATAAACGTCAAAATACTGCTAAATTCGATGATTTTTCGTACGAAACAAAATGCAATAAAACTTGCTTAAAATGCAATATTATTCGAAATTCTGAGATTTGAAGGCCAAATCACATATCGTGATACTACATGAAATAGTATCGAAATATTGGTAAAAATGAATATATTTACGTAATATAAAACTACATGATTAACGTGAAAAAGTCACTATTTTACCAGATATGAGGATTTTAACTTCAAATCATAGAGCGAGGTTTCGTATTATTTAGATCCAAGAAAAGATATATGACAATGTGGTTTCCAATACAAATGATAAAAAAAAAATGTGTTTTCATTAGAATTAACTAAAATGTTCCTGATTTTCCGTTTATATTACCGATGGAAGATGTACACGTAAAACCGCTCTAATCCGGCTGAAACGTCGATATATGCAATAAAAACCGAACTTCTCCCCTTTTCAATATCTTACTCAGTATTTAAACGAGAAACAATTACTTGATTGAAAATGAAGTATTTAAAGTTATTATCTAGTCAATTATGTGTTTGCATCATTTTTATCGTATATTTAATGAATTAATAACAATCAACTGAAAATTCACAAAAACGTGGAAAAACGGCAAAATATGGCCTAATTCGATTATATTTTGTTTAAATCACATAAAGGAATAGGGGATGATAAACGTCAAAATACTGCTAAATTCGATGATTTTTCGTACGAAACAAAATGCAAGAAAACTTGCTTAAAATGCAATATTATGCGAAATTCTGAGATTTGAAGGCCAAATCACATGCCGTGATACTACATGAAATAGTACCGAAATATTGGAAAAAATTAATATATTTACGTAATATCAAACTACATTAAAAACGTGAAAAAAGTCACTATTTAACCATATTTGAGGATATTAACTTCAAATCATAGAGCGAGGTTTCGTATTATTTAGATCCAAGAAAAGACATATGACAATGTTGTTTCCAATAAAAATGATAAAAATCAATGTGTTTTCTTTAGAATTAACTAAAATGTTCTTGATTTTCCGTTTATATTGCCGATAGAAGATGTACACGTAAAACCGCACTAATCCGGCTGAAACGTCGATATATGCAATAATAACCGAACTTTTCCCCTTTTCAATATCTTACTCAGTATTTTAACGAGAAACAAATAGATGATTGAAAATTAAGTATTTAAGGTTATTATCTAATCAATTATGTGTTTGCATCATTTTTATCGTATATATAATGAAATAATAACAATCAACTGAAAATTCACAAGAACGTGGAAAAACGGCAAAATATGGCCTAATTCGATGATATTTTGTTTAAATCACATAAAGGAATAGGGGGATGATAAACGTCAAAATACTGCTAAATTCGATGATTTTTCGTACGAAACAAAATGCAAGAAAACTTGCTTAAAATGCAATATTATGCGAAATTCTGAGATTTGAAGGCCAAATTACATATCGTGATACTACATGAAATAGCACCGAAATATTGGAAAAAATTATTATATTTACATAATATCAAACTACATTAAAAACGTGAAAAAGTCACTATTTAACCATATTTGAGGATTTTAACTTCAAATCCTAGAGCGAGGTTTCGTGCTATTAAGATCCAAGAAAAGACATATGACAATGTTGTTTCCAATACAAATGATAAAAATCAATGTGTTTTCATTAGAATTAACTAAAATGTTCCTGATTTTCCGTTTATAGTACCGATGGAAGATGTACACGAAAACATCTCTATTCCGGCTGAAACGTCGATATATGCAATAAAAACAACTTCTCCCCTTTTCAATATCTTACTCAGTATTTTAACGAGAAACAAATTGTTGATTGAAAAGGAAGTATTTAAGGCTATTATCTAATCAATTATGTGTTTGCATCATTTTTATCGTATATATAATGAATTAATACCCATAAACTGAGAATTCACAAAAACGTGGAAAAACGGAAAAAATATTGCCTAATTCGATGATATCTTGTTTATATCAAATAAAGGAAAAGGGGATGATAAACGTCAAAATATTGCTAAATTCGATGATTTTTCGTACGAAACAAAATGCAAGAAAACTTGCTTAAAATGCAATATTATGCGAAATTCTGAGATTTGAAGGCGAAATCACATATCATGATACTACATGATGTAGTATCGAAATATTGATAAAAATGAATATATTTACGTAATATAAAACTACATGATTAACGTGAAAAAGTCACTATTTAACCATATTTCAGGATTTTAACTTCAAATCATTGAGCGAGGTTTCGTATTATTTAGATCCAAGAAAAGACATATGACAATGTTGTTTCCAATACAAATGATAAAAAAAAACAATGTGTTTTCATTAGAATTAACTAAAATGTTCCTGATTTTCAGTTTATATTACCGATGGAAGATGTACACGTAAACATCTCTATTCCGGCTGAAACGTCGATATATGCAATAAAAACAGAACTTCTCCCCTTTTCAATATCTTACTCAGAATTTTAACGAGAAACAATTAGTTGATTGAAAATGAAGTATTTAAGGGTATTATCTAATCAATTATGTCTTTGCATAATTTCTATCGTGTATATAATGAATTAATACCCATAAACTCAGAATTCACAAAAACGTGGAAAAACGGCAAAATATTGCCTAATTCTATGATATTTTGTTTAAATCACATAAAGGAAAAGGGGATGATAAACGTCAAAATATTGCTAAATTCGATGATTTTTCGTACGAAACAAAATGCAAGAAAACTTGCATAAAATGCAATATTATTCGAAATTCTGAGATTTGAAGGCCAAATCACATACCGTGATGCTACATCATATAGTATCGAAATATTGGTAAAATGAATATATTTACGTAATATCAAACTACATGAAAAACGTTAAAAAAGTCACTCTTTAACCATATTTGAGGATTTTAACTTCAAATCATAGAGCGAGGTTTCGTATTATTTAGATCCAAGAAAAGACATATGACAATGTTGTTTCCAATACAAATGTTAAAAAACAATGTGTTTTCATTAGAATTAACTAAAATGTTCTTGATTTTCTGTTTATATTACCGATGGAATATGTACACGTAAAACCGCACTAATCTGGCTGAAACGTCGATATATGCAATAAAAACCGAACTTTTCCCCTTTTTAATATCTTACTCAGTATTTTAACGAGAAACAAATAGATGATTGAAAATGAAGTATTTAAGGTTATTATCTAATCAATTATGTGTTTACATCATTTTTATCGTATATATAATGAAATAATAACAATCAACTGAAAATTCACAAGAACGTGGAAAAACGGCAAAATATGGCCTAATTCGATGATATTTTGTTTAAATCACATAAAGGAATAGGGGATGTCAAAATAAACGTCAAAATACTGCTAAATTCGATGATTTTTCGTACGAAATAAAATGCAAGAAAACTTGCTTAAAATGCAATATTATGCGAAATTCTGAGATTTGAAGGCCAAATTACATATCGTGATACTACATGAAATAGCACCGAAATATTGGAAAAAATTATTATATTTACGTAATATCAAACTACATAAAAACGTGAAAAAGTCACTATTTAACAATATTTGAGGATTTTAACTTCAAATCATAGAGCGAGGTTTCGTATTATTTAGATCCAAGAAAAGACATATGACAATGTTGTTTCCAATACAAATGATAAAAATCAATGTGTTTTCATTAGAATTAACTAAAATGTTCCTGATTTTCAGTTTATATTACCGATGGAAGATGTCCACGAAAACATCTCTATTCCGGCTGAAATGTCGATATATGCAATAAAAACCGAACTTCTCCCCTTTTCAATATCTTACTCAGCATTTTAATGAGAAACAATTAGTTGATTGAAAATGAAGTATTTAAGGGTATTATCTAATCAATTATGTCTTTGCATAATTTCTATCGTATATATAATGAATTAATACCCATAAACTGAGAATTCACAAAAACGTGGAATTAGGCAAAATATTGCCTAATTCGATGATATTTTGTTTAAATCACATAAAGGAAAAGGGGATGATAAACGTCAAAATATTGCTAAATTCAAATGATTTTTCGTACGAAAAAAAATGCAAGAAAACTTGCTTAAAATGCAATATTATGCGAAATTCTGAGATTTGAAGGCGAAATCACATATCGTGATACTACATGATGTAGTATCGAAATATTGGTAAAAATGAATATATTTACGTAATATAAAACTACATGATTAACGTGAAAAAGTCACTATTTTACCATATTTGAGGATTTTAACTTCAAATCATAGAGCGAGGTTTCGTATTATTTAGATCCAAGAAAAGACATATGACAATGTTGTTTCCAATACAAATGACAAAAAAAAACAATGTGTTTTCATTAGAATTAACTAAAATGTTCCTGATTTTCCGTTTATATTACCGATGGAAGATGTACACGTAAACATCTCTATTCCGGCTGAAACGTCGATATATGCAATAAAAACAAAACTTCTCCCCTTTTCAATATCTTACTCAGTATTTTAACGAGAAACAATTAGTTGATTGAAAATGAAGTATTTAAGGGTATTATCTAATCAATTATGTCTTTGCATAATTTCTATCGTATATATAATGAATTAATACCCATAAACTCAGAATTCACAAAAACGTGGAAAAATGGCAAAATATTGCCTAATTCGATGATATTTTGTTTAAATCACATAAAGGAAAAGAGGATGATAAACGTCAAAATATTGCTAAATTCGATGATTTTTCGTACGAAACAAAATGCAAGAGAACTTGCATAAATTGCAATATTATTCGAAATTCTGAGATTTGAAGGCCAAATCACATATCGTGATGCTACATCAAATAGTATCGAAATATTGGTAAAAATGAATATATTTACGTAATATCAAACTACATGAAAAACGTTAAAAAAGTCACTCTTTAACCATATTTGAGGATTTTAACTTCAAATCATAGAGCGAGGTTTCGTATTATTTAGATCCAAGAAAAGACATATGACAATGTTGTTTCCAATACAAATTATAAAAAACAATGTGTTTTCATTAGAATTAACTAAAATGTTCTTGATTTTCCGTTTATATTACCGATGGAATATGTACACGTAAAACCGCACTAATCTGGCTGAAACGTCGATATATGCAATAAAAACCGAACTTTTCCCCTTTTTAATATCTTACTCAGTATTTTAACGAGAAACAAATAGATGATTGAAAATGAAGTATTTAAGGTTATTATCTAATCAATTATGTGTTTGCATCATTTTTATCGTATATATAATGAATTAATATGCATAGACTGAAAATTCACAAAAACGTGGAAAAACGGCAAAGTATTGCCTAATTCGATGATATTTTGTTTAAATCACATAAAGGAAAAGGGGATGATAAACGTCAAAATACTGCTAAATTCGATGATTTTTCGTACGAAACAAAATGCAATAAAACTTGCTTAAAATGCAATATTATTCGAAATTCTGAGATTTGAAGGCCAAATCACATATCGTGATACTACATGAAATAGTATCGAAATATTGGTAAAAATGAATATATTTACGTAATATAAAACTACATGATTAACGTGAAAAAGTCACTATTTTACCAGATATGAGGATTTTAACTTCAAATCATAGAGCGAGGTTTCGTATTATTTAGATCCAAGAAAAGATATATGACAATGTGGTTTCCAATACAAATGATAAAAAAAAAATGTGTTTTCATTAGAATTAACTAAAATGTTCTTGATTTTCCGTTTATATTACCGATGGAAGATGTACACGTAAAACCGCTCTAATCCGGCTGAAACGTCGATATATGCAATAAAAACCGAACTTCTCCCCTTTTCAATATCTTACTCAGTATTTAAACGAGAAACAATTACTTGATTGAAAATGAAGTATTTAAAGTTATTATCTAGTCAATTATGTGTTTGCATCATTTTTATCGTATATTTAATGAATTAATAACAATCAACTGAAAATTCACAAAAACGTGGAAAAACGGCAAAATATGGCCTAATTCGATTATATTTTGTTTAAATCACATAAAGGAATAGGGGATGATAAACGTCAAAATACTGCTAAATTCGATGATTTTTCGTACGAAACAAAATGCAAGAAAACTTGCTTAAAATGCAATATTATGCGAAATTCTGAGATTTGAAGGCCAAATCACATGCCGTGATACTACATGAAATAGTACCGAAATATTGGAAAAAATTAATATATTTACGTAATATCAAACTACATTAAAAACGTGAAAAAAGTCACTATTTAACCATATTTGAGGATATTAACTTCAAATCATAGAGCGAGGTTTCGTATTATTTAGATCCAAGAAAAGACATATGACAATGTTGTTTCCAATAAAAATGATAAAAATCAATGTGTTTTCTTTAGAATTAACTAAAATGTTCTTGATTTTCCGTTTATATTGCCGATAGAAGATGTACACGTAAAACCGCACTAATCCGGCTGAAACGTCGATATATGCAATAATAACCGAACTTTTCCCCTTTTCAATATCTTACTCAGTATTTTAACGAGAAACAAATAGATGATTGAAAATTAAGTATTTAAGGTTATTATCTAATCAATTATGTGTTTGCATCATTTTTATCGTATATATAATGAAATAATAACAATCAACTGAAAATTCACAAGAACGTGGAAAAACGGCAAAATATGGCCTAATTCGATGATATTTTGTTTAAATCACATAAAGGAATAGGGGGATGATAAACGTCAAAATACTGCTAAATTCGATGATTTTTCGTACGAAACAAAATGCAAGAAAACTTGCTTAAAATGCAATATTATGCGAAATTCTGAGATTTGAAGGCCAAATTACATATCGTGATACTACATGAAATAGCACCGAAATATTGGAAAAAATTATTATATTTACATAATATCAAACTACATTAAAAACGTGAAAAAGTCACTATTTAACCATATTTGAGGATTTTAACTTCAAATCCTAGAGCGAGGTTTCGTGCTATTAAGATCCAAGAAAAGACATATGACAATGTTGTTTCCAATACAAATGATAAAAATCAATGTGTTTTCATTAGAATTAACTAAAATGTTCCTGATTTTCCGTTTATAGTACCGATGGAAGATGTACACGAAAACATCTCTATTCCGGATGAAACGTCGATATATGCAATAAAAACAACTTCTCCCCTTTTCAATATCTTACTCAGTATTTTAACGAGAAACAAATTGTTGATTGAAAAGGAAGTATTTAAGGCTATTATCTAATCAATTATGTGTTTGCATCATTTTTATCGTATATATAATGAATTAATACCCATAAACTGAGAATTCACAAAAACGTGGAAAAACGGAAAAAATATTGCCTAATTCGATGATATCTTGTTTATATCAAATAAAGGAAAAGGGGGATGATAAACGTCAAAATATTGCTAAATTCGATGATTTTTCGTACGAAACAAAATGCAAGAAAACTTGCTTAAAATGCAATATTATGCGAAATTCTGAGATTTGAAGGCGGAATCACATATCATGATACTACATGATGTAGTATCGAAATATTGATAAAAATGAATATATTTACGTAATATAAAACTACATGATTAACGTGAAAAAGTCACTATTTAACCATATTTCAGGATTTTAACTTCAAATCATTGAGCGAGGTTTCGTATTATTTAGATCCAAGAAAAGACATATGACAATGTTGTTTCCAATACAAATGATAAAAAAAAACAATGTGTTTTCATTAGAATTAACTAAAATGTTCCTGATTTTCAGTTTATATTACCGATGGAAGATGTACACGTAAACATCTCTATTCCGGCTGAAACGTCGATATATGCAATAAAAACAGAACTTCTCCCCTTTTCAATATCTTACTCAGAATTTTAACGAGAAACAATTAGTTGATTGAAAATGAAGTATTTAAGGGTATTATCTAATCAATTATGTCTTTGCATAATTTCTATCGTGTATATAATGAATTAATACCCATAAACTCAGAATTCACAAAAACGTGGAAAAACGGCAAAATATTGCCTAATTCTATGATATTTTGTTTAAATCACATAAAGGAAAAGGGGATGATAAACGTCAAAATATTGCTAAATTCGATGATTTTTCGTACGAAACAAAATGCAAGAAAACTTGCATAAAATGCAATATTATTCGAAATTCTGAGATTTGAAGGCCAAATCACATACCGTGATGCTACATCATATAGTATCGAAATATTGGTAAAATGAATATATTTACGTAATATCAAACTACATGAAAAACGTTAAAAAAGTCACTCTTTAACCATATTTGAGGATTTTAACTTCAAATCATAGAGCGAGGTTTCGTATTATTTAGATCCAAGAAAAGACATATGACAATGTTGTTTCCAATACAAATGATAAAAAACAATGTGTTTTCATTAGAATTAACTAAAATGTTCTTGATTTTCTGTTTATATTACCGATGGAATATGTACACGTAAAACCGCACTAATCTGGCTGAAACGTCGATATATGCAATAAAAACCGAACTTTTCCCCTTTTTAATATCTTACTCAGTATTTTAACGAGAAACAAATAGATGATTGAAAATGAAGTATTTAAGGTTATTATCTAATCAATTATGTGTTTGCATCATTTTTATCGTATATATAATGAATTAATATGCATAGACTGAAAATTCACAAAAACGTGGAAAAACGGCAAAGTATTGCCTAATTCGATGATATTTTGTTTAAATCATATAAAGGAAAAGGAGATGATAAACGTCAAAATATTGCTAAATTCGATGATTTTTCGTACGAAACAAAATGCAAGAAAACTTGCTTAAAGTGCAATATTATGCGAAATTCTGAGATTTGAAGGCGAAATCACATATCATGATACTACATGATGTAGTATCGAAATATTGATAAAAATGAATATATTTACGTAATATAAAACTACATGATTAACGTGAAAAAGTCACTATTTTACCATATTTGAAAATTTTAACTTCAAATCATAGAGCGAGGTTTCGTATTATTGAGATCCAAGAAAAGACATATGACAATGTTGTTTCCAATACAAATGATAAAAAAACAATGTGTTTTCATTAGAATTAACTAAAATGTTCCTGATTTTCCGTTTATATTACCGATGGAAGATGTACACGTAAAACCGCTCTAATCCGGCTGAAACGTCGTTATATTCATTAAAAACCGAACTTCTCCCCTTTTCAATATTTTACTCAGTATTTAAACGAGAAACAAATAGTTGATTGAAAATGAAGTATTTAAGGTTATTATCTAATCAATTATGTGTTTGCATCATTTTTATCGTATATATAATGAAATAATAACAATCAACTGAAAATTCACAAAAACGTGGAAAAACGGCAAAATATGGCCTAATTCGATTATATTTTGTTTAAATCACATAAAGGAATAGGGGATGATAAACGTCAAAATACTGCTAAATTCGATGATTTTTCGTACGAAACAAAATGCAAGAAAACTTGCTTAAAATGCAATATTATGCGAAATTCTGAGATTTGAAGGCCAAATTACATATCGTGATACTACATGAAATAGCACCGAAATATTGGAAAAAATTATTATATTTACATAATATCAAACTACATTAAAAACGTGAAAAAGTCACTATTTAACCATATTTGAGGATTTTAACTTCAAATCATAGAGCGAGGTTTCATATTACTTAGATCCAAGAAAAGACATATGACAATGTTGTTTCCAATAAAAATGATAAAAATCAATGTGTTTTCATTAGAATTAACTAAAATGTTCTTGATTTTCCGTTTATATTACTGATGGAAGATGTACACGTAAAACTGCACTAATCCGGCTGAAACGTCGATATATGCAATAATAACCGAACTTTTCCCCTTTTCAATATCTTACTCAGTATTTTTACGAGAAACAAATAGATGATTGAAAATGAAGTATTTAAGGTTATTATCTAATCAATTATGTGTTTGCATCATTTTTATCGTATATATAATGAAATAATAACAATCAACTGAAAATTCACAAAAACGTGGAAAAACGGCAAAATATTGCCTAATTCGATGATATTTTGTTTAAATCACATAAAGGAAAAAAGGATGATAAACGTCAAAATACTGCTAAATTCGATGATTTTTCGTACGAAACAAAATGCAATAAAACTTGCTTAAAATGCAATATTATGCGAAATTCTGATATATGAAGGCCAAATCACATATCGTGATACTACATAAAATAGTATCGAAATATTGGTAAAAATTAATATATGTACGTAATATCAAACTACATAAAACACGTGAAAAAAGTCACTATTTAACCATATTTGAGGATTTTAACTTCAAATCCTAGAGCGAGGTTTCGTGCTATTAAGATCCAAGAAAAGACATATGACAATGTTGTTTCCAATACAAATGATAAAAATCAATGTGTTTTCATTAGAATTAACTAAAATGTTCCTGATTTTCCGTTTATATTACCGATGGAAGATGTACACGAAAACATCTCTATTCCGGCTGAAACGTCGATATATGCAATAAAAACAGAACTTCTCCCCTTTTCAATATCTTACTCAGTATTTTAACGAGAAACAAATTGTTAATTGAAAAGGAAGTATTTAAGGCTATTATCTAATCAATTATGTGTTTGCATCATTTTTATCGTATATATAATGAATTAATACCCATAAACTGAGAATTCACAAAAACGTGGAAAAACGGCAAAATATTGCCTAATTCGATGATATTTTGTTTAAATCACATAAAGGAATAGGGGATGATAAACGTCAAAATACTGCTAAATTCGATGATTTTTCGTACGAAACAAAATGCAAGAAAACTTGCTTAAAATGCAATATTATGCGAAATTCTGAGATTTGAAGGCCAAATCACATGTCGTGATACTACATGAAATAGTACCGAAATATTGGAAAAAATTAATATATTTTCGTAATATCAAACTACATTAAAAACGTGAAAAAGTCACTATTTAACCATATTTGAGGATTTTAACTTCAAATCATAGAGCGAGGTTTCGTATTATTTAGATCCAAGAAAAGACATATGACAATGTTGTTTCTAATAAAAAAGATAAAAATCAATGTGTTTTCTTTAGAATTAACTAAAATGTTCTTGATTTTCCGTTTATATTGCCGATAGAAGATGTACACGTAAAACCGCACTAATCCGGCTGAAACGTCGATATATGCAATAATAACCGAACTTTTCCCCTTTTCAATATCTTACTCAGTATTTTAACGAGAAACAAATAGATGATTGAAAATGAAGTATTTAAGGTTATTATCTAATCAATTATGTGTTTGCATCATTTTTATCGTATATATAATGAAATAATAACAATCAACTGAAAATTCACAAGAACGTGGAAAAACGGCAAAATATGGCCTAATTCGATGATATTTTGTTTAAATCACATAAAGGAATAGGGGATGATAAACGTCAAAATACTGCTAAATTCGATGATTTTTCGTACGAAACAAAATGCAAGAAAACTTGCTTAAAATGCAATATTATGCGAAATTCTGAGATTTGAAGGCCAAATTACATATCGTGATACTACATGAAATAGCACCGAAATATTGGAAAAAATTATTATATTTACATAATATCAAACTACATTAAAAACGTGAAAAAGTCACTATTTAACCATATTTGACGATTTTAACTTCAAATCATAGAGCGAGGTTTCATATTACTTAGATCCAAGAAAAGACATATGACAATGTTGTTTCCAATAAAAATGATAAAAATCAATGTGTTTTCATTAGAATTAACTAAAATGTTCTTGATTTTCCGTTTATATTACTGATGGAAGATGTACACGTAAAACTGCACTAATCCGGTTGAAACGTCGATATATGCAATAATAACCGAACTTTTCCCCTTTTCAATATCTTACTCAGTATTTTTACGAGAAACAAATAGATGATTGAAAATGAAGTATTTAAGGTTATTATCTAATCAATTATGTGTTTGCATCATTTTTATCGTATATATAATGAAATAATAACAATCAACTGAAAATTCACAAAAACGTGGAAAAACGGCAAAATATTGCCTAATTCGATTATATTTTGTTTAAATCACATAAAGGAAAAAAGGATGATAAACGTCAAAATACTGCTAAATTCGATGATTTTTCGTACGAAACAAAATGCAATAAAACTTGCTTAAAATGCAATATTATGCGAAATTCTGATATATGAAGGCCAAATCACATATCGTGATACTACATAAAATAGTATCGAAATATTGGTAAAAATTAATATATGTACGTAATATCAAACTACATAAAACACGTGAAAAAAGTCACTATTTAACCATATTTGAGGATTTTAACTTCAAATCCTAGAGCGAGGTTTCGTGCTATTAAGATCCAAGAAAAGACATATGACAATGTTGTTTCCAATACAAATGATAAAAATCAATGTGTTTTCATTAGAATTAACTAAAATGATCCTGATTTTCCGTTTATATTACCGATGGAAGATGTACACGAAAACATCTCTATTCCGGCTGAAACGTCGATATATGCAATAAAAACAGAACTTCTCCCCTTTTCAATATCTTACTCAGTATTTTAACGAGAAACAAATTGTTAATTGAAAAGGAAGTATTTAAGGCTATTATCTAATCAATTATGTGTTTGCATCATTTTTATCGTATATATAATGAATTAATACCCATAAACTGAGAATTCACAAAAACGTGGAAAAACGGAAAAAATATTGCCTAATTCGATGATATCTTGTTTATATCACATAAAGGAAAATGGGATGATAAACGTCAAAATATTGCTAAATTCGATGATTTTTCGTACGTAACAAAATGCAAGAAAACTTGCTTAAATTGCAATATTATGCGAAATTCTGAGATTTGAAGGCGAAATCACATATCATGATACTACATGATGTAGTATCGAAATATTGATAAAAATGAATATATTTACGTAATATAAAACTACATGATTAACGTGAAAAAGTCACTATTTAACTATATTTCAGGATTTTAACTTCAAATCATTGAGCGAGGTTTCGTATTATTTAGATCCAAGAAAAGACATATGACAATGTTGTTTCCAATACAAATGATAAAAAAAACAATGTGTTTTCATTAGAATTAACTAAAATGTTCCTGATTTTCCGTTTATATTACCGATGGAAGATGTACACGTAAAACCGCTCTAATCCGGCTGAAACGTCGATATATGCAATAAAAACCGAACTTCTCCCCTTTTCAATATTTTACTCAGTATTTAAACGAGAAGCAAATAGTTGATTGAAAATGAAGTATTTAAGGTTATTATCTAATCAATTATGTGTTTGCATCATTTTTATCGTATATTTAATGAATTAATAACAATCAACTGAAAATTCACAAAAACGTGGAAAAACGGCAAAATATGGCCTAATTCGATTATATTTTGTTTAAATCACATAAAGGAATAGGGGATGATAAACGTCAAAATACTGCTAAATTCGATGATTTTTCGTACGAAACAAAATGCAAGGAAACTTGCTTAAAATGCAATATTATGCGAAATTCTGAGATTTGAAGGCCAAATCACATGTCGTGATACTACATGAAATAGTACCGAAATATTGGAAAAAATTAATATATTTTCGTAATATCAAACTACATTAAAAACGTGAAAAAAGTCACTATTTATCCATATTTGAGGATTTTAACTTCAAATCATAGAGCGAGGTTTCGTATTATTTAGATCCAAGAAAAGACATATGACAATGTTGTTTCCAATAAAAATGATAAAAATCAATGTGTTTTCTTTAGAATTAACTAAAATGTTCTTGATTTTCCGTTTATATTACTGATGGAAGATGTACACGTAAAACTGCACTAATCCGGCTGAAACGTCGATATATGCTATAATAACCGAACTTTTCCCCTTTTCAATATCTTACTCAGTATTTTTACGAGAAACAAATAGATGATTGAAAATGAAGTATTTAAGGTTATTATCTAATCAATTATGTGTTTGCATCATTTTTATCGTATATATAATGAATTAATATGCATAGACTGAAAATTCACAAAAACGTGGAAAAACGGCAAAGTATTGCCTAATTCGATGATATTTTTTATAAATCACATAAAGGAAAAGGAGATGATAAACGTCATAATATTGCTAAATTCGATGGTTTTTCGTACGAAACAAAATGGAAGAAAACTTCCTTAAAATGCAATATTATGCGAAATTCTGAGATATGAAGGCAAAATCACATACCGTTATGCTACATGAAATAGTATCGAAATATTGGTAAAAATTAATATATTTACGTAATATCAAATTACATGAAAAACGTGAAAAAAGTCACTATTTAACCATATTTGAGGATTTTAACTTCAAATCACAGTGCGAATTTTCGTACTATTTAGATCCAAGAAAAGACATATGACAATGTTGTTTCCAATACAAACGATAAAAATCAATGTGTTTTCATTAGAATTAACTAAAATGTTCCTGATTTTCAGTTTATATTACCGATGGAAGATGTACACGTAAACATCTCTATTCCGGCTGAAACGTCGATATATGCAATAAAAACAGAACTTCTCCCCTTTTCAATATCTTACTCAGTATTTTAACGAGAAACAATTAGTTGATTGAAAATGAAGTATTTAAGGGTATTATCTAATCAATTATGTCTTTGCATAATTTCTATCGTGTATATAATGAATTAATACCCATAAACTCAGAATTCACAAAAATGTGGAAAAACGGCAAAAATATTGCCTAATTCTATGATATTTTGTTTAAATCACATAAAGGATAAGGGGATGATAAACGTCAAAATATTGCTAAATTCGATGATTTTTCGTACGAAACAAAATGCAAGAAAACTTGCTTAAAATGCAATATTATGCGAAATTCTGAGATTTGAAGGCGAAATCACATATCATGATACTACATGATGTAGTATCGAAATATTGATAAAAATGAATATATTTACGTAATATAAAACTACATGATTAACGTGAAAAAGTCACTATTTAACTATATTTCAGGATTTTAACTTCAAATCATTGAGCGAGGTTTCGTATTATTTAGATCCAAGAAAAGACATATGACAATGTTGTTTCCAATACAAATGATAAAAAAAACAATGTGTTTTCATTAGAATTAACTAAAATGTTCCTGATTTTCCGTTTATATTACCGATGGAAGATGTACACGTAAAACCGCTCTAATCCGGCTGAAACGTCGATATATGCAATAAAAACCGAACTTCTCCCCTTTTCAATATTTTACTCAGTATTTAAACGAGAAACAAATAGTTGATTGAAAATGAAGTATTTAAGGTTATTATCTAATCAATTATGTGTTTGCATCATTTTTATCGTATATTTAATGAATTAATAACAATCAACTGAAAATTCACAAAAACGTGGAAAAACGGCAAAATATGGCCTAATTCGATTATATTTTGTTTAAATCACATAAAGGAATAGGGGATGATAAACGTCAAAATACTGCTAAATTCGATGATTTTTCGTACGAAACAAAATGCAAGAAAACTTGCTTAAAATGCAATATTATGCGAAATTCTGAGATTTGAAGGCCAAATCACATGTCGTGATACTACATGAAATAGTACCGAAATATTGGAAAAAATTAATATATTTTCGTAATATCAAACTACATTAAAAACGTGAAAAAAGTCACTATTTAATCCATATTTGAGGATTTTAACTTCAAATCATAGAGCGAGGTTTCGTATTATTTAGATCCAAGAAAAGACATATGACAATGTTGTTTCCAATAAAAATGATAAAAATCAATGTGTTTTCTTTAGAATTAACTAAAATGTTCTTGATTTTCCGTTTATATTACTGATGGAAGATGTACACGTAAAACTGCACTAATCCGGCTGAAACGTCGATATATGCTATAATAACCGAACTTTTCCCCTTTTCAATATCTTACTCAGTATTTTTACGAGAAACAAATAGATGATTGAAAATGAAGTATTTAAGGTTATTATCTAATCAATTATGTGTTTGCATCATTTTTATCGTATATATAATGAATTAATATGCATAGACTGAAAATTCACAAAAACGTGGAAAAACGGCAAAGTATTGCCTAATTCGATGATATTTTTTATAAATCACATAAAGGAAAAGGAGATGATAAACGTCATAATATTGCTAAATTCGATGGTTTTTCGTACGAAACAAAATGGAAGAAAACTTCCTTAAAATGCAATATTATGCGAAATTCTGAGATATGAAGGCAAAATCACATACCGTTATGCTACATGAAATAGTATCGAAATATTGGTAAAAATTAATATATTTACGTAATATCAAATTACATGAAAAACGTGAAAAAAGTCACTATTTAACCATATTTGAGGATTTTAACTTCAAATCACAGTGCGAATTTTCGTACTATTTAGATCCAAGAAAAGACATATGACAATGTTGTTTCCAATACAAACGATAAAAATCAATGTGTTTTCATTAGAATTAACTAAAATGTTCCTGATTTTCAGTTTATATTACCGATGGAAGATGTACACGTAAACATCTCTATTCCGGCTGAAACGTCGATATATGCAATAAAAACAGAACTTCTCCCCTTTTCAATATCTTACTCAGTATTTTAACGAGAAACAATTAGTTGATTGAAAATGAAGTATTTAAGGGTATTATCTAATCAATTATGTCTTTGCATAATTTCTATCGTGTATATAATGAATTAATACCCATAAACTCAGAATTCACAAAAATGTGGAAAAACGGCAAAATATTGCCTAATTCTATGATATTTTGTTTAAATCACATAAAGGATAAGGGGATGATAAACGTCAAAATATTGCTAAATTCGATGATTTTTCGTACGAAACAAAATGCAAGAAAACTTGCTTAAAATGCAATATTATGCGAAATTCTGAGATTTGAAGGCGAAATCACATATCATGATACTACATGATGTAGTATCGAAATATTGATAAAAATGAATATATTTACGTAATATAAAACTACATGATTAACGTGAAAAAGTCACTATTTAACTATATTTCAGGATTTTAACTTCAAATCATTGAGCGAGGTTTCGTATTATTTAGATCCAAGAAAAGACATATGACAATGTTGTTTCCAATACAAATGATAAAAAAAACAATGTGTTTTCATTAGAATTAACTAAAATGTTCCTGATTTTCCGTTTATATTACCGATGGAAGATGTACACGTAAAACCGCTCTAATCCGGCTGAAACGTCGATATATGCAATAAAAACCGAACTTCTCCCCTTTTCAATATTTTACTCAGTATTTAAACGAGAAACAAATAGTTGATTGAAAATGAAGTATTTAAGGTTATTATCTAATCAATTATGTGTTTGCATCATTTTTATCGTATATTTAATGAATTAATAACAATCAACTGAAAATTCACAAAAACGTGGAAAAACGGCAAAATATGGCCTAATTCGATTATATTTTGTTTAAATCACATAAAGGAATAGGGGATGATAAACGTCAAAATACTGCTAAATTCGATGATTTTTCGTACGAAACAAAATGCAAGAAAACTTGCTTAAAATGCAATATTATGCGAAATTCTGAGATTTGAAGGCCAAATCACATGTCGTGATACTACATGAAATAGTACCGAAATATTGGAAAAAATTAATATATTTTCGTAATATCAAACTACATTAAAAACGTGAAAAAAGTCACTATTTAACCATATTTGAGGATTTTAACTTCAAATCATAGAGCGAGGTTTCGTATTATTTAGATCCAAGAAAAGACATATGACAATGTTGTTTCCAATAAAAAGGATAAAAATCAATGTGTTTTCTTTAGAATTAACTAAAATGTTCTTGATTTTCCGTTTATATTACTGATGGAAGATGTACACGTAAAACTGCACTAATCCGGCTGAAACGTCGATATATGCAATAATAACCGAACTTTTCCCCTTTTCAATATCTTACTCAGTATTTTTACGAGAAACAAATAGATGATTGAAAATGAAGTATTTAAGGTTATTATCTAATCAATTATGTGTTTGCATCATTTTTATCGTATATATAATGAATTAATATGCATAGACTGAAAATTCACAAAAACGTGGAAAAACGGCAAAGTATTGCCTAATTCGATGATATTTTTTATAAATCACATAAAGGAAAAGGAGATGATAAACGTCAAAATATTGCTAAATTCGATGGGTTTTCGTACGAAACAAAATGGAAGAAAACTTCCTTAAAATGCAATATTATGCGAAATTCTGAGATATGAAGGCAAAATCACATACCGTTATGCTACATGAAATAGTATCGAAATATTGGTAAAAATTAATATATTTACGTAATATCAAATTACATGAAAAACGTTAAAAAAAGTCACTATTTAACCATATTTGAGGATTTTAACTTCAAATCACAGTGCGAATTTTCGTACTATTTAGATCCAAGAAAAGACATATGACAATGTTGTTTCCAATACAAACGATAAAAATCAATGTGTTTTCATTAGAATTAACTAAAATGTTCCTGATTTTCCGTTTATATTACCGATGGAAGATGTACACGTAAACATCTCTATTCCGGCTGAAACGTCGATATATGCAATAAAAACAGAACTTCTCCCCTTTTCAATATCTTACTCAGTATTTTAACGAGAAACAATTAGTTGATTGAAAATGAAGTATTTAAGGGTATTATCTAATCAATTATGTCTTTGCATAATTTATATCGTGTATATAATGAATTAATACCCATAAACTCAGAATTCACAAAAACGTGGAAAAACGGCAAAATATTGCCTAATTCTATGATATTTTGTTTAAATCACATAAAGGAAAAGGAGATGATAAACGTCAAAATATTGCTAAATTCGATGGTTTTTCGTACGAAACAAAATGGAAGAAAACTTCCTTAAAATGCAATATTATGCGAAATTCTGAGATTTGAAGGCCAAATCACATACCGTGATGCTACATCATATAGTATCGAAATATTGGTAAAAATGAATATATTTACGTAATATCAAACTACATGAAAAACGTTAAAAAAGTCAATCTTTAACCATATTTGAGGAATTTAACTTCAAATCATAGAGCGAGGTTTCGTATTATTTAGATCCAAGAAAAGACATATGACAATGTTGTTTCCAATACAATTGATAAAAAACAATGTGTTTTCATTAGAATTAACTAAAATGTTCTTGATTTTCTGTTTATATTACCGATGGAATATGTACACGTAAAACCGCACTAATCTGGCTGAAACGTCGATATATGCAATAAAAACCGAACTTTTCCCCTTTTTAATATCTTACTCAGTATTTTAACGAGAAACAAATAGATGATTGAAAATGAAGTATTTAAGGTTATTATCTAATCAATTATGTGTTTGCATCATTTTTATCGTATATATAATGAATTAATATGCATAGACTGAAAATTCACAAAAACGTGGAAAAACGGCAAAATATTGCCTAATTCGATGATATTTTGTTTAAATCACATAAAGGAATAGGGGATGATAAACGTCAAAATACTGCTAAATACGATGATTTTTCGTACGAAACAAAATGCAAGAAAACTTGCTTAAAATGCAATATTATGCGAAATTCTGAGATTTGAAGGCCAAATCACATATCGTGATACTACATGAAATAGTATCGAAATATTGGTAAAAATTAATATATTTACGTAATATCAAACTACATGAAAAACGTGAAAAAAGTCACTATTTAACCATATTTGAGGATTTTAACTTCAAATCATAGAGCGAGGTTTCGTATTATTTAGATCCAAGAAAAGACATATGACAATGTTGTTTCCAATACAAATGATAAAAATCAATGTGTTTTCATTAGAATTAACTAAAATGTTCCTGATTTTCCGTTTATATTACCGATGGAAGATTTACACGAAAACATCTCTATTCCGGCTGAAACGTCGATATATGCAATAAAAACAGAACTTCTCCCCTTTTCAATATCTTACTCAGTATTTTAACGAGAAACAAATTGTTGATTGAAAAGGAAGTATTTAAGGCTATTATCTAATCAATTATGTGTTTGCATCATTTTTATCGTATATATAATGAATTAATACCCATAAACTGAGAATTCACAAAAACGTGGAAAAACCGAAAAAATATTGCCTAATTCGATGATATCTTGTTTATATCACATAAAGGAAAAGGGGATGATAAACGTCAAAATATTGCTAAATTCGATGATTTTTCGTACGAAACAAAATGCAAGAAAACTTGCTTAAAATGCAATATTATGCGAAATTCTGAGATTTGAAGGCGAAATCACATATCATGATACTACATGATGTAGTATCGAAATATTGATAAAAATGAATATATTTACGTAATATAAAACTACATGATTAACGTGAAAAAGTCACTATTTAACTATATTTCAGGATTTTAACTTCAAATCATTGAGCGAGGTTTCGTATTATTTAGATCCAAGAAAAGACATATGACAATGTTGTTTCCAATACAAATGATAAAAAAAACAATGTGTTTTCATTAGAATTAACTAAAATGTTCCTGATTTTCCGTTTATATTACCGATGGAAGATGTACACGTAAACATCTCTATTCCGGCTGAAACGTCGATATATGCAATAAAAACAGAACTTCTCCCCTTTTCAATATCTTACTCAGTATTTTAACGAGAAACAATTAGTTGATTGAAAATGAAGTATTTAAGGGTATTATCTAATCAATTATGTCTTTGCATAATTTCTATCGTGTATATAATGAATTAATACCCATAAACTCAGAATTCACAAAAACGTGGAAAAACGGCAAAATATTGCCTAATTCTATGATATTTTGTTTAAATCACATAAAGGAAAAGGGGATGATAAACGTCAAAATATTGCTAAATTCGATGATTTTTCGTACGAAACAAAATGCAAGAAAACTTGCATAAAATGCAATATTATTTGAAATTCTGAGATTTGAAGGCCAAATCACATACCGTGATGCTACATCATATAGTATCGAAATATTGGTAAAAATGAATATATTTACGTAATATCAAACTACATGAAAAACGTTAAAAAAGTCACTCTTTAACCATATTTGAGGATTTTAACTTCAAATCATAGAGCGAGGTTTCGTATTATTTAGATCCAAGAAAAGACATATGACAATGTTGTTTCCAATACAATTGATAAAAAACAATGTGTTTTCATTAGAATTAACTAAAATGTTCTTGATTTTCTGTTTATATTACCGATGGAATATGTACACGTAAAACCGCACTAATCTGGCTGAAACGTCGATATATGCAATAAAAACCGAACTTTTCCCCTTTTTAATATCTTACTCAGTATTTTAACGAGAAACAAATAGATGATTGAAAATGAAGTATTTAAGGTTATTATCTAATCAATTATGTGTTTGCATCATTTTTATCGTATATATAATGAATAGACTGAAAATATAATGAATATATAATGAATATAGACTGAATATATAATGCATAGACTGAAAATTCACAAAAACGTGGAAAAACGGCAAAATATTGCCTAATTCGATGATATTTTGTTTAAATCACATAAAGGAATAGGGGATGATAAACGTCAAAATACTGCTAAATACGATGATTTTTCGTACGAAACAAAATGCAAGAAAACTTGCTTAAAATGCAATATTATGCGAAATTCTGAGATTTGAAGGCCAAATCACATATCGTGATACTACATGAAATAGTATCGAAATATTGGTAAAAATTAATACATTTACGTAATATCAAACTACATGAAAAACGTGAAAAAAGTCACTATTTAACCATATATGAGGATTTTAACTTCAAATCATAGAGCGAGGTTTCGTATTATTTAGATCCAAGAAAAGACATATGACAATGTTGTTTCCAATAAAAATGATAAAAATCAATGTGTTTTCTTTAGAATTAACTAAAATGTTCTTGATTTTCCGTTTATATTGCCGATAGAAGATGTACACGTAAAACCGCACTAATCCGGCTGAAACGTCGATATATAATAACCGAACTTTTCCCCTTTTCAATATCTTACTCAGTATTTTAACGAGAAACAAATAGATGATTGAAAATGAAGTATTTAAGGTTATTATCATATCAATTATGTGTTTGCATCATTTTTATCGTATATATAATGAAATAATAACAATCAACTGAAAATTCACAAGAACGTGGAAAAACGGCAAAATATGGCCTAATTCGATGATATTTTGTTTAAATCACATAAAGGAATAGGGGATGATAAACGTCAAAATACTGCTAAATTCGATGATTTTTCGTACGAAACAAAATGCAAGAAAACTTGCTTAAAATGCAATATTATGCGAAATTCTGAGATTTGAAGGCCAAATTACATATCGTGATACTACATGAAATAGCACCGAAATATTGGAAAAAATTATTATATTTACGTAATATCAAACTACATTAAAAACGTGAAAAAGTCACTATTTAACCATATTTGAGGATTTTAACTTCAAATCATAGAGCGAGGTTTCGTATTATTTAGATCCAAGAAAAGACATATGACAATGTTGTTTCCAATAAAAATGATAAAAATCAATGTGTTTTCATTAGAATTAACTAAAATGTTCTTGATTTTCCGTTTATATTACTGATGGAAGATGATTTAAACAAAATATCATCGAATTAGGCAATATTTTGCCTAATTCCACGTTTTTGTGAATTCTCAGTTTATGGGTATTAATTCATTATATATACGATAGAAATTATGCAAAGACATAATTGATTAGATAATACCCTTAAATACTTCATTTTCAATCAACTAATTGTTTCTCGTTAAAATACTGAGTAAGATATTGAAAACGGGAGAAGTTCGGTTTTTATTGCATATATCGACGTTTCAGCCGGAATATAGATGTTTTTGTGTACATCTTCCATCGGTAATATAAACGGAAAATCAGGAACATTTTAGTTAATTCTAATGAAAACACATTGATTTTTATCATTTGTATTGGAAACAACATTGTCATATGTCTTTTCTTGGATCTAAATAATACGAAACCTCGCTCTGTGATTTGAAGTTAAAATCCTCAAATATGGTTAAATAGTGACTTTTTCACGTTTTTCATGTAGTGTGATATTACGTAAATATATTAATTTTTACCAATATTTCGATACTATTTCATGTAGTATCACGATATATAATTTGGCCTTCAAATCTCAGAATTTCGCATAATATTGCATTTTAAGCAAGTTTTCTTGCATTTTGTTTCGTACGAAAAATCATCGTATTTAGCAGTATTTTGACGTTGATCATCCCCTATTCCTTTATGTGATTTAAACAAAATATCATCGAATTAGGCAATATTATGCCGTTTTTCCACGTTTTTGTGAATTTTCAGTTGATTGTTATTAATTCATTAAATATACGATAAAAATGATGCAAACACATAATTGACTAGATAATAACTTTAAATACTTCATTTTCAATCAAGTAATTGTTTCTCGTTTAAATACTGAGTAAGATATTGAAAAGGGGAGAAGTTCTGCTTTTATTGCATATATCGACGCTTCAGCCGGAATAGAGATGTTTAAGTGTACATCTTCCATAAGTAATAAAAACGGAAAATCAGGAACATTTTATTTAATTCTAATGAAAACACATTGTTTTTTTATCATTTGTATTGGAAACAACATTGTCATATGTCTTTTCTTGGATCTAAATAATACGAAACCTCGCTCAATGATATGAAGTTAAGATCCTGAAATATGGTAAAATAGTGACTTTTTCACGTTAATCATGTAGTTTTATATTACGTAAATATATTCATTTTTATCAATATTTCGATACTACATCATGTAGTATCATGATATGTGATTTCGCCTTCAAATCTCAGAATTTCGCATAATATTGCATTTTAAGCAAGTTTTCTTGCATTTTGTTTCGTACGAAAAATCATCGAATTTAGCAATATTTTGACGTTTATCATCTCCTTTTCCTTTATGTGATTTAAACAAAATATCATCGAATTAGGCAATACTTTGCCGTTTTTCCACGTTTTTGTGAATTTTCAGTCTATGCATATTAATTCATTATATATACGATAAAAATGATGCAAACACATAATTGATTAGATAATAACCTTAAATACTTCATTTTCAATCATCTATTTGTTTCTCGTTAAAATGCTGAGTAAGATATTAAAAAGGGGAAAAGTTCGGTTTTTATTGCATATATCGACGTTTCAGCCAGATTAGTGCGGTTTTACGTGTACATATTCCATCGGTAATATAAACGGAAAATCAAGAACATTTTAGTTAATTCTAATGAAAACACATTGTTTTTTATCATTTGTATTGGAAACGACATTGTCATATGTCTTTTCTTGGATCTAAATAATACGAAACCTCGCTCTATGATTTGAAGTTAAAATCCTCAAATATGGTTAAAGAGTGACTTTTTTAACGTTTTTCATGTAGTTTGATATTACGTAAATATATTCATTTTTACCAATATTTCGATACTATTTGATGTAGCATCACGATATGTGATTTCGCCTTCAAATCTCAGAATTTCGAATAATATTGCATTTTATGCAAGTTTTCTTGCATTTTGTTTCGTACGAAAAATCATCGAATTTAGCAATATTTTGACGTTTATCATCCCCTTTTCCTTTATGTGATTTAAACAAAATATCATCGAATTAGGCAATATTTTGCCATTTTTCCACGTTTTTGTGAATTCTGAGTTTATGGGTATTAATTCATTATATATACGATAGAAATTATGCAAAGACATAATTGATTAGATAATACCCTTAAATACTTCATTTTCAATCAACTAATTGTTTCTCGTTAAAATACTGAGTAAGATATTGAAAACGGGAGAAGTTCGGTTTTTATTGCACATATCGACGTTTCAGCCGGAATATAGATGTTTTCGTGTACATCTTCCATCGGTAATATAAACGGAAAATCAGGAACATTTTAGTTAATTCTAATGAAAACACATTGATTTTTATCATTTGTATTGGAAACAACATTGTTATATGTCTTTTCTTGGATCAAAATAATACGAAACCTCGCTCTATGATTTGAAGTTAAAATCCTCAAATATGGTTAAATAGTGACTTTTTTCACGTTTTTCATGTAGTTTGATATTACGTAAATATATTAATTTTTACCAATATTTCGATACTATTTCATGTAGTATCACGATATATGATTTGGCCTTCAAATCTCAGAATTTCGCATAATATTGCATTTTAAGCAAGTTTTCTTGCATTTTGTTTCGTAAGATAAATCATCGTATTTAGCAGTATTTTGACGTTTATCATCCCCTATTCCTTTATGTGATTTAAACAAAATATCATCGAATTAGGCAATATTTTGCCGTTTTTCCACGTTTTTGTGAATTTTCAGTTGATTGTTATTAATTCATTAAATATACGATAAAAATGATGCAAACACATAATTGACTAGATAATAACTTTAAATACTTCATTTTCAATCACGTAATTGTTTCTCGTTTAAATACTGAGTAAGATATTGAAAAGGGGAGAAGTTCGGTTTTTATTGCATATATCGACGTTTCAGCCGGATTAGAGCGGTTTTACGTGTACATCTTCCATCGGTAATATAAACGGAAAATCAGGAACATTTTAGTTAATTCTAATGAAAACACATTGTTTTTTTATCATTTGTATTGGAAACAACATTGTCATATATCTTTTCTTGGATCTAAATAATACGAAACCTCGCTCTATGATTTGAAGTTAAAATCCTCATATCTGGTAAAATAGTGACTTTTTCACGTTAATCATGTAGTTTTATATTACGTAAATATATTCATTTTTACCAATATTTCGATACTATTTCATGTAGTATCACGATATGTGATTTGGCCTTCAAATCTCAGAATTTCGCATAATATTGCATTTTAAGCAAGTTTTCTTGCATTTTGTTTCGTACGAAAAATCGTCGAATTTAGCAATATTTTGACGTTTATCATCCCCTATTCCTTTATGTGATTTAAACAAAATATCATCGAATTAGGCAATATTTTGCCGTTTTTCCACGTTTTTGTGAATTCTGAGTTTATGGGTATTAATTCATTATATATACGATAGAAATTATGCAAAGACATAATTGATTAGATAATTCCCTTAAATACTTCATTTTCAATCAACTAATTGTTTCTCGTTAAAATACTGAGTAAGATATTGAAAAGGGGAGAAGTTCTGTTTTAATTGCATATATCGACGCTTCAGCCGGAATAGAGATGTTTACGTGTACATCTTCCATCGGTAATATAAACGGAAAATCAGGAACATTTTAGTTAATTCTAATGAAAACACATTGTTTTTTTATCATTTGTATTGGAAACAACATGGTCATATGTCTTTTCTTGGATCTAAATAATACGAAACCTCGCTCAATGATTTGAAGTTAAAATCCTGAAATATGGTAAAATAGTGACTTTTTCACGTTAATCATGTAGTTTTATATTACGTAAATATATTCATTTTTATCAATATTTCGATACTACATCATGTAGTATCATGATATGTGATTTCGCCTTCAAATCTCAGAATTTCGCATAATATTGCATTTTAAGCAAGTTTTCTTGCATTTTGTTTCGTACGAAAAATCATCGAATTTAGCAATATTTTGACGTTTATCATCTCCTTTTCCTTTATGTGATTTAAACAAAATATCATCGAATTAGGCAATACTTTGCCGTTTTTCCACGTTTTTGTGAATTTTCAGTCTATGCATATTAATTCATTATATATACGATAAAAATGATGCAAACACATAATTGATTAGATAATAACCTTAAATACTTCATTTTCAATCATCTATTTGTTTCTCGTTAAAATACTGAGTAAGATATTAAAAAGGGGAAAAGTTCGGTTTTTATTGCATATATCGACGTTTCAGCCAGATTAGTGCGGTTTTACGTGTACATATTCCATCGGTAATATAAACGGAAAATCAAGAACATTTTAGTTAATTCTAATGAAAACACATTGTTTTTTATCATTTGTATTGGAAACAACATTGTCATATGTCTTTTCTTGGATCTAAATAATACGAAACCTCGCTCTATGATTTGAAGTTAAAATCCTCAAATATGGTTAAAGAGTGACTTTTTTAACGTTTTTCATGTAGTTTGATATTACGTAAATATATTCATTTTTACCAATATTTCGATACTATTTGATGTAGCATCACGATATGTGATTTGGCCTTCAAATCTCAGAATTTCGCATAATATTGCATTTTAAACAAGTTTTCTTGCATTTTGTTTCGTACGAAAAATCATCGAATTTAGTAGTATTTTGACGTTTATCATCCTCTATTCCTTTATGTGATTTAAACAAAATATCATCGAATTAGGCAATACTTTGCCGTTTTTCCACGTTTTTGTGAATTTTCAGTCTATGCATATTAATTCATTATATATACGATAAAAATGATGCAAACACATAATTGATTAGATAATAACCTTTAATACTTCATTTTCAATCATCTATTTGTTTCTCGTTAAAATACTGAGTAAGATATTGAAAAGGGGAAAAGTTCGGTTATTATTGCATATATCGACGTTTCAGCCGGATTAGTGCGGTTTTACGTGTACATCTTCCATCGGTAATATAAACGGAATATCAAGAACATTTTAGTTAATTCTAATGAAAACACATTGATTTTTATCATTTTTATTGGAAACAACATTGTCATATGTCTTTTCTTGGATCTAAATAATACGAAACCTCGCTCTATGATTTGAAGTTAAAATCCTCAAATATGGTTAAATAGTGACTTTTTTCACGTTTTAATGTAGTTTGATATTACGTAAATATATTAATTTTTTCCAATATTTCGGTACTATTTCATGTAGTATCACGATATGTGATTTGACCTTCAAATCTCAGAATTTCGCATAATATTGCATTTTAAGCAAGTTTTCTTGCATTTTGTTTCGTACGAAAAATCATCGAATTTAGCAGTATTTTGACGTTTATCATCCCCTATTCCTTTATGTGATTTAAACAAAATATCATCGAATTAGGCAATACTTTGCCGTTTTTCCACGTTTTTGTGAATATTCAGTCTATGCATATTAATTCATTATATATACGATAAAAATGATGCAAACACATAATTGACTAGATAATAGCCTTAAATACTTCATTTTCAATCATCTATTTGTTTCTCGTTAAAATACTGAGTAAGATATTGAAAAGGGGAAAAGTTCGGTTATTATTGCATATATCGACGTTTCAGCCGGATTAGTGCGGTTTTACGTGTACATCTTCCATCGGTAATATAAACGGAATATCAAGAACATTTTAGTTAATTCTAATGAAAACACATTGATTTTTATCATTTTTATTGGAAACAACATTGTCATATGTCTTTTCTTGGATCTAAATAATACGAAACCTCGCTCTATGATTTGAAGTTAAAATCCTCAAATATGGTTAAATAGTGACTTTTTTCACGTTTTTAATGTAGTTTGATATTACGTAAATAATATTAATTTTTTCCAATATTTCGGTACTATTTCATGTAGTATCACGATATGTGATTTGACCTTCAAATCTCAGAATTTCGCATAATATTGCATTTTAAGCAAGTTTTCTTGCATTTTGTTTCGTACGAAAAATCATCGAATTTAGCAGTATTTTGACGTTTATCATCCCCTATTCCTTTATGTGATTTAAACAAAATATCATCGAATTAGGCAATACTTTGCCGTTTTTCCACGTTTTTGTGAATATTCAGTCTATGCATATTAATTCATTATATATATGATAAAAATGATGCAAACACATAATTGACTAGATAATAGCCTTAAATACTTCATTTTCAATCATCTATTTGTTTCTCGTTAAAATACTGAGTAAGATATTGAAAAGGGGAAAAGTTCGGTTTTTATTGCATATATCGACGTTTCAGCCGGATTAGTGCGGTTTTACGTGTACATATTCCATCGGTAATATAAACGGAAAATCAAGAACATTTTAGTTAATTCTAATGAAAACACATTGTTTTTTTTATCATTTGTATTGGAAACAACATTATCATACGTTTTCTTAGATCTAAATACTCTAACCGTTCTACTCCGGCTGAAACATCGATATATGCAATAAAAAAAGAACTTCTCCCCTTTTAAATATCTTACTCAGTATTTTAACGAGAAACAAATAGATGATTGAAAATGAAGTATTTAAGGTTATTTTCTGATCAATTATGTGTTTGCATAATTTGTCTCGTATATTTAATGAAATAATAAAAATAAACTGAAAATTCACAAAAACGTGGAAAAACGGCAAAATATTCCCTAATTCGATGGTATTTTGTTTTAATCACATAAAGAAAAATGAGATGTTGTAGGTCAAAATATTGCTAAATTCGATGATCTTTAGTACAAAACAAAATGCAAGAAAACTTGCTTAAAAATGCAAAATTTGCGAAATTCTGAGATTTGAAGGCCAAGTCACATATCGTGAGAAAACATGAAGTAGTATCGAATTATTGGTAAAAACGAATATATATACGTAAAATCACACTACATGAATAACGTGAAAAAAGTCACTATATTTGAGGATTTTAAATTCAAATCATAGAGCGAGGTTTCGTATTATTTAGATCTAAGAAAACGTATGATAATGTTGTTTCAAATACAAATGATAAAAATCAATGTGTTTTCATTAGAATTAACTAAAATGTTTCTGATTTTCCGTTTATATTACCGATGGAAGATGTACACATAAACCGGTCTAATCCGGCTGAAACGTCGATATATGCAATAAAAACAGAACTTCTCCCCTTTCCAATATCTTACTCAGTATTATAACGAGAAACAAATAGTTGATTGAAAATGAAGTGTTTAAGGTTAATTTCTAATCAATTATGTGTTTGCATCATTTTTATCGTATATTTAATGAATGAATAGCAATAAACTGAAAATTCACAAAAACGTGGAAAAACAGCAAAATATTGCCTAATTCGATGATATTTTGTTTATATCACATAAAGTAAAAGGGGATGATAAAAGTCAAAATATTGCTGAATTCGATGATTTTTAGTACGAAACAAAATGCAAGAAAACTTGCTTAAAATGCAATATTATGCGAAAATCTGAGATTTGAAGGCCAAATCACATATCGTGATACTACATGAAATAGTATCGAAATATTGATAAAAATGAATATATTTAAGTAATATCAAACTACATGAAAAACGTGAAAAAGTCATTATTAAGCCAAATTTGAGGATTTCAACTTCGAATCATAGAGCGACGTTTCGTATTTTTTAGACCCTAGAAAAGACGTATAAAGATGTTGCTTTCAATACAAATGATAAAAATCAATGTGTTTTCATTAAAATTATCTAAAATGTTTCTGATTTTCGGTTTATATTACCAATGGAAGATTTACACGTAAAACCGTTCTAATCCGGCTGAAACGTCGATTTATGCAATAAAAACAGAACTTCTCCCCTTTTAAATATCTTACTCAGTATTTTAACGAGAAACAAATAGATGATTGAAAATTAAGAATTTAAGGTTATTTTCTGATCAATTATGTGTTTGCATAATTTTTCTCGTATATTTAATGAAATAATAACAATAAACTAAAAATTCACAAAAACGTGGAAAAACGGCAAAATATTGCCTAATTCGATGATATTTTGTTTAAATCACATAAAGAAAAAGGGGATGATATAGGTCAAAATATTGCTAAATTCGATGATCTTTAGTACAAAACAATGTGCAAGAAAACTTGCTTAAACATGCAAAATTTGCGAAATTCTGAGATTTGAAGGCCAAATCACATATCGTGAGAAAACATGAAGTAGTATCGAAATATTGGTAAAAACGAATATATATACGTAAAATCGCACTACATGAATAACGTGAAAAAGTCACTATATTACCATATTTGAGGATTTTAACTTCAAATCATAGAGCGAGGTTTCGTATTATTTAGATCTAAGAAAACACATGATAATGTTGTTTCAAATACAAATGATAAAAATCAATGTGTTTTCATTAGAATTAACTAAAATGTTTCTGATTTTCCGTTTATATTACCGATGGAAGATGTACACGTAAAACCGCTCTAATCCGGCTGAAACGTCGATATATGCAATAAAAACAGAACTTCTCCCCTTTCCAATATCTTACTCAGTATTATACCGAGAAACAAATAGTTGATTGAAAATGAAGTGTTTAAGGTTAATTTCTAATCAATTATGTGTTTGCATCATTTTTGTCGTATATTTAATGAATTATTAGCAATAAACTGAAAATTCAGAAAAACGTGGAAAAATAGCAAAATATTGCCTAATTCGATGATATTTTGTTTATATCACATAAAAGAAAAGGGTCAAACAAAGGGTCACATAAACGTCAAAATATTGCTGAATTCGATGATTTTTAGTACGAAACAAAATGCAAGAAAACTTGCTTAAAATGCAATATTATGCGAAAATCTGAGATTTGAAGGCCAAATCACATATCGTGATACTACATGAAATAGTATCGAAATATTGGTAAAAATGAATATATTTACGTAATATCAAACTACATGAGAAACGTGAAAAAGTCATTCTTATGCCAAATTTGAGGATTTTAACTTCGAATCATAAAGCGACGTTGCGTATTTTTTAGACCCTAGAAAAGACGTATAAAGATGTTGTTTCCAATACAAATAATAAAAATCAATGTGTTTTTATTAAACTTAACTAAAATGTTCCTGATTTTCGGTTTATATTACCGATGGAAGATGTACACGTAAAACCGTTCTAATCCGGCTGAAACGTCGATTTATGCAATAAAAACAGATTTTCTCCCCTTTTAAATATCTTACTCAGTATTTTAACGAGAAACAAATAGATGATTGAAAATGAAGAATTTAAGGTTATTTTCTGATGTGTTTGCATAATTTTTCTCGAATATTTAATAAAATAATAACAATAAACTGATAATTCACAAAAACGTGGAAAAACGGCAAAATATTGCCTAATTCGATGATATTTTGTTTAAATCACATAAAGGAAAAGGGGATGATAAAGGTCAAAATATTGCTAAATTCGATGATTTTTAGTAGAAAACAAAATGCAAGAAAACTTGCTTAAAAATGCAAAATTTGCGAAATTCTGAGATTTGAAGGGCAAATCACATATCGTGAGAAAACATGAAGTAGTATCGAAATATTGGTAAAAACGAATATATATACCTAAAATCACACTACATGAATAACGTGAAAAAAGTCACTATATTACCATATTTGAGGATTTTAACTTCAAATCATAGAGCGAGGTTTCGTATTATTTAGATCCAAGAAAAGACATATGACAATGTTGTTTCAAATACAAATGATAAAAATCAATGTGTTTTCAATAGAATTAACTAAAATGTTCCTGATTTTCCGTTTATATTACCGGTGGAAGATGCACACGTAAAACCGCTCTAATCCGGCTGAAACGTCGATATATGCAATAAAAACAGAACTTCTCCCCTTTCCAATATCTTACTCAGTATTATACCGAGAAACAAATAGTTGATTGAAAATGAAGTGTTTAAGGTTAATTTCTAATCAATTATGTGTTTGCATCATTTTTGTCGTATATTTAATGAATTATTAGCAATAAACTGAAAATTCAGAAAAACGTGGAAAAATAGCAAAATATTGCCTAATTCGATGATATTTTGTTTATATCACATAAAAGAAAAGGGTCAAACAAAGGGTCACATAAACGTCAAAATATTGCTGAATTCGATGATTTTTAGTACGAAACAAAATGCAAGAAAACTTGCTTAAAATGCAATATTATGCGAAAATCTGAGATTTGAAGGCCAAATCACATATCGTGATACTACATGAAATAGTATCGAAATATTGGTAAAAATGAATATATTTACGTAATATCAAACTACATGAGAAACGTGAAAAAGTCATTATTATGCCAAATTTGAGGATTTTAACTTCGAATCATAAAGCGACGTTGCGTATTTTTTAGACCCTAGAAAAGACGTATAAAGATGTTGTTTCCAATACAAATAATAAAAATCAATGTGTTTTTATTAAACTTAACTAAAATGTTCCTGATTTTCGGTTTATATTACCGATGGAAGATGTACACGTAAAACCGTTCTAATCCGGCTGAAACGTCGATTTATGCAATAAAAACAGATTTTCTCCCCTTTTAAATATCTTACTCAGTATTTTAACGAGAAACAAATAGATGATTGAAAATGAAGAATTTAAGGTTATTTTCTGATGTGTTTGCATAATTTTTCTCGAATATTTAATAAAATAATAACAATAAACTGATAATTCACAAAAACGTGGAAAAACGGCAAAATATTGCCTAATTCGATGATATTTTGTTTAAATCACATAAAGGAAAAGGGGATGATAAAGGTCAAAATATTGCTAAATTCGATGATTTTTAGTAGAAAACAAAATGCAAGAAAACTTGCTTAAAAATGCAAAATTTGCGAAATTCTGAGATTTGAAGGGCAAATCACATATCGTGAGAAAACATGAAGTAGTATCGAAATATTGGTAAAAACGAATATATATACCTAAAATCACACTACATGAATAACGTGAAAAAAGTCACTATATTACCATATTTGAGGATTTTAACTTCAAATCATAGAGCGAGGTTTCGTATTATTTAGATCCAAGAAAAGACATATGACAATGTTGTTTCAAATACAAATGATAAAAATCAATGTGTTTTCAATAGAATTAACTAAAATGTTCCTGATTTTCCGTTTATATTACCGGTGGAAGATGCACACGTAAAACCGCTCTAATCCGGCTGAAACGTCGATATGTGTAATAAAAACAGAATTTCTCCCCTTTCCAATATCTTACTCAGTATTTTAACGAGAAACAAATAGTTGATTGAAAATGAAGTGTTTAAGGTTTATTTCTAATCAATTATGTGTTTGCATCATTTTTATCGTATATTTAATGAATGAATAGCAATAAACTGAAAATTCACAAAAACGTGGAAAATAAAATAAGCAAAATATTGCCTAATTCGATTATATTTTGTTTATATCACATAAAGGAAAAGGGGATGATACAACCTGTCCTCTTAAAAAGAACGTCAACAGTTGCCGTTTGACTATACGGCTGTTTTTGGACGTTATTCTCTCTTAAACTACGTCTATTTTCGCTTCCATGGACTGTCTCTTGTTATACAATGAAATACCACACTCTTATATAACTCACTGACTATGCTCTGATATATATTCTTCAAGTTAAAATACATATATTTTTGCCTTAATTAGGCCATAATCCAGAAAATTCCAGCCTATCGATCTTTATATTTAGGAAAACATCTAATAAATTTGGAAATGAATTTTTCGTTCGCCGACAGTTTCCTGTTACTATTTAGTCTTTTATGCTTTAATGTCGCTGGTCATTGTGACTTTCCCAGGATTTATATATGTTTTGTAGTAGCATTTAGTCACACTACAGTAATTTAACTAATGGGAAACCTTTATAGTCGTCGTAAATTAGTAATAATCATTTATCAAATAATAAATTAGCAAACATGTACAACTTCTGATGTTACGACTTTTCGGGTAGGCCGTTCTGTTTGTTTATAACCCCAATGTTTCAAAAAACACAATACTTTTAATATATAAGTGACTAAGTATGCTCTAATACATGGTCCTCAATGAAAATTATGTTTTTTTTTTGTTAATTTGTCCATAATGAATATGATTCGTTACTGTTGATCTTTATATTAAGAAAAACATCTAAGAAATTTGGTATTGAATTTTCGTTCAAATAAAGTTTCCAGTTACTATTTCCTAGTTATCCTTAAATGTAGGTGGTCATTATTTTACTGTTATGTATATAGAAATTTAGCATTATGCATTTATAATACAGAACAATTTGGTCGTTCCACTGCCTCATTATTATATAAAATTCATTGTGACAAATACTTGATAATTAAAATCAGAATTTTTTGACAACTATAAAAAATCCTGTTGAAATCATGCCGTTTTGAGTTGTCATACGCTTCTTAGTAAATAATATTGTGTAATGTTTGGCACAATTTATCACTGTATTTACAAACTGTTTAGGTATTAATGTATTCATGTTTTTTAATGTGTAATGTTACTTAATCCTAAACTTCTTTTGCAACATTTATATCAGATATAAATAATTGTCGCGAAACGGCGTATGAAAAAATAAATTTCCCCAAATGAAATTAGTGTATCGGCGATCGAGCGGCCATATTTAAAAGTGTATATTCCTGTCACTGTTCTGACATTAGTTTTCGATATACGTATTTCATTTTTGTACCAATGTGTTCGCAATAGAATGTTCTAGAAGAACATAAGTATAAAACGTCACATAAGGATGTGTTCGACCGGCAACATATATAAAAACTACGTCGATTATACTCGTCGTGTCAATAATACAATTGTTTTACCACGATGATTTAATGCCATACTGTTTTCTCAAATAAGCTCTTCGGCTATTAGAGAAAACGTAAATTTTATGGCGAACATTTGTAAACTATCCCCAAGTAGATCGGATCGAAATTGGAATTTATACAAATATTTATTCTCGTGTTGCCCGCCAGTGTCACCCTTGAGTATCTCTTTGGTTTTATCGAAGGCAAAAGTACTGCGGATTGTCTCTTAAAGTGTTTGTCTAATGTGGATGACAATTGTAGAGTTTTTGTTGATCTACAAGGAACATTTGATAAAGCCAATGGGGAAGTAATCTTATACGAATTAGCCAATCTGGGAATAACAGGGAGATTGCTACACTGGATAAGGGATTATCTACAAGGCAGAAAAGGTCAGGTGTATTACCAGGGATACATGTCTAAGGAACGGAGGTTTCAGTTAGGTACCCCACAAGGGGGAGTATTAAGTCCCACCTTATTCAATGTATTAATGAACAGATTAGCATCAGAGATGTATCCTCCAGGGGTCACGACGATCATATATGCTGATGACATTCTTATACAAGGCACTTCTGGGAACAAAATTCAAACTGCTCTTAACATACTTGGTACAACCTGTCACAAGTTAGGCTTAGTTATAAATGCAGATAAAACCAAATACGAGTATAGGAAACGAAGAAATATAACACTTACTCTAAATGGTGTGGAACTGAGCCGTGTTCAGAAGTACAAGTATCTGGGCATGTATGTTGGATACACATGTGAGAGTAAAAATGCTGAAATAAATCATATCAGCACCTTATGTAAAGCCCGTCTGCATCCTCTGAAAGCACTGGCTTTTTCTGGTAAAGGTGTTGGGGAAGGTATCTTGCGGATGTTATACATAAGTACTGTTCGGTCCCTGATAGACTACGCAGCACCCGTATTGTCTTACACAGGCCAAGGCAGAATTAAAAAAATAGAGCTGATACAGAACGAGGCTATGAGGATTATTCTTGGATGTCAAAGAAATGCAATGATTGAAATAATGAGAATGGAATTAAATTTACAGAGTGTGTGTGATAGAGTCCGTGACATTAACACTAGAGTATCTATTCGTTTTATGCGGAGAAAAGGAGGGGATAAGCTGTTTGAGAGCGTTCAGACCTGCCTGAGTGACGTACACACTTCCAGGAAACTGAGGGAGACATGCTACACGAGGGGATTAGCTCATGACCTCAGGGAATACGACGTACTTGACTGCTGTAAACCCTCTCGACAGTGTAATATGTCTGCTCCCTGGAAAGTACAGAAAATAGACGTCGAAATTGTACCCCTCGAGGTTAAAAAGATTCATCATGAACCGGGACAATTACGGTGTTTGTATGGAAGCATGATATCTCGGTTACCAAGAGGCAACAGTTTACATGTATATTGCGACGGGTCGGTGGCGGAGGATGGCAGGGCAGGGTGTGGTGTCCTAATAAGGGAATTTACGGAGTTTGGGACTGTGGACAGGATAATTGAACTCCGGCTTAGTAATTATATATCATCCACACAAGCTGAACTGCAGGCCATTCTGGCGTGTTTGGAGGAAGTACGTCATGACGACAAAAATGTTTTTGTATTTGTCGATAGCCGAGGAGCACTGGAGTCCTTAAACAGTCGAAACCCAGTCTTCATGTCTATAGTTGAGGACTGTAAGAGAAGAATAACTGAGATACAGCTGAAAGGTTATAGTGTGAAATTCATGTGGATTCCATCTCATGTTGGAATAGTGCTCAACGAGGTGGCGGATGACTTGGCCAAACGTGCCACATCAAAACCACAAGTTGACATTGAATGTGAATTCACAATGAGACAAATAAGAAGCAAAATCAGAAATATTCAGGCACAGGCGGGAGTGGAGTGGAGAGAGATAATGTATGAGAGAAGTCAAACCATGCAACACTACATGTATGTGAGTCAAAACACCCATTTCACTTATGGTAAAAGGAGAAATGCTTGGAGTGACTCTGTGTACATGCGGCTCAGGCTTAGGTACAAATATTACTGGGAATATGGGATAGATGTTCATGATAATGACACGAAGTGTAAACTATGTGGTATGTTAAGGTCTGACACCCTTGCCCATTATGTTCTTGATTGTCCGTTGATTAATGCATATAGAAACACTGAGATAATGACTGTTCCTGAACAAATAGCCTGGATGTGTCACAACGGAAAGGTTGATGATATTCTTGAGAGATATAAGAATTTTGCACCAAGATTGTAATATTTTGTTGAATTATCTGCATGTCTCTTGGAAATTGTCTATACAGTATACCTAGGTCATAAAAGTATTTGTGTGTACGTCTGATAACATACTACTTGTGAAGGAGGAAATTTATATGTGTTTATCTCTCAGAATGTTTGGTAATATGTTTATTTGTGATGTGTGTCTATGTATGTATTAACACGTTGTACTGAATGGGGTGAGAATAGCTTGAGCTACCTCATCCCTTTGTGTGTATTTTACCTCAATAAACTTATTTCAATTTCAATTCAATTTCAACCCTTGAGTAACCAGAAACGGATATAAAAATGCCTAGGCTAACTCATCCTAATCCTTGCACAAGCCCTCCAGAATTTCTTTATTGAAGATCAGCAAAAAATTATTGCGCAGCTCATATTATTAAGTTTAAGAATGGGATTTCCTTGTTCTAAAGGAATGAAAATGACACTGCCTTAATCTCAGTCGATTAAGGCAGTGTCTGGGATGCTCCCGGTGCCCGTGCCTGGTCTCGTGCACCAGGCACGGGCGATAGTGTACGTTTAATTGTTCTTTTAGTGTAAATAACGGAATAAAATGTAAGACATAGTCTGCAGAACTTTTTCCAGATGTCTTAATTTTTTTTCCTAAATAAAACTAAGATATTGCGAATTTTGCTTAACAAGTACATTAATTATTAACTTTTTGTCGTTATTATTGTTATAATTAAAAGAATTACACCTTGTTTTTTGCTTATGTACAAAACATAGTCTAATAACCACAGTTCGTTGCCCCTAAATCAACACAACATAACCAGTTTACTCATGTCATCGCCCCTAAATCAACAAAAACAACCAGTGTATTATTGTAAATATTTATATCTTAGGATTTCTTAGCAAGGGTAAGACATTTTTAATTAAGACTCTGGTTTTAGGTTAGATTAACCTTCGTAACCTTCGTATGCTGTATATGAACTGAACGACCGGGCTTCACAACAAAAACATGGCCACATCAGTTGGATTATTCCGGTAATATTGAGCTACTGTTCATTGTTATTAGTTTAACAATACTGTTAGGGAATGTCATAAAAGTTAGGGAATGTCATAAAAGTAGTCACAGGGCAACAAAAGATACCCAGCTTCTGGGTACGGGATCTTTGCCCGAAACGCTATGCGTGCTAGTGGCTTTACAATAATAATAATAATTTATTTAGGAAAAATATATACATAGATGCAGAGTTACAGAACAAACATTCTGTTTGATTTATAGATAGAGGTAGTACATACAATACCTAAAGCCACTAGTACGCATAGCGTTTCGGGCAAGATTGTAAAATCATCATTACTCCTATTTTCTCTCTTAACCCCCAGTGTACCTTCTCGTATAAAAATAAATAAATAACCAGGGTTTTTTATGCGGCTGTGCTGAAAGCCTGACGTAAAATAAATCATTGTGTCGGAGAACAGGAAGCTACAAATTAGGCTTATATTGAGGTTCCCCCCTCCCCTCTTTCCCCCCAATTTCCCAATTTCCCCTGTCTAATTACCACAAGCTACCACAAGCTACACAAGCTTCACAAAGCTTCCTGGCAATACGTTAGTAATGAATATATATGATATGTTAGGCTGACCTAACCTAACCTAATCAAACCTAACCAAATCAAACCTAACCAAAGCTAACCTAACCTAACCTAACTTAACCAAACCAAACCAAACCTAACCTAACCTAACCTAACCTAACCTAACCTAACCTAACTGACGCTTGGATCGTCGACTTGATTTGGTGTCACCAGTTCTTTATTTTCGTCTAATTTCTTTATAAAAAGATACTTTTTTAGATTAAAATGTTTTTTCGTGTTGTACATTCAGTACAAACATTATAATGAGTAAATATATATTATTTATTCATTACTAACGTATTGCCAGGAAGCTATGTGAAGCTTGTGTAGCTTGTGGTAGCTTGTAATTAGACAGACCGTCAATTACTGGTGGAGTAAATCAGCCTAGCCTACTTCTTCCTAGCATAACCTAGCCAACACTAGCCAAGCCTAGTCTACCCTTGCCTAGCCTAGCAAACAGCCCTTGAACCCCCTACTGTTAACCCCCTCTCTGATTGTACCTATGACACCTATTATTAATTTCCTTCTGTATCTTTAGCTCCAGTATGTTGTTATATTATGCTGTGCAAATTTGGGACCTGGCCCTCTAGTATCTTACATATATGTATTATTTGATACCATTCTTGTCTCCTGTCCAGAGAGTACATTTTGAGAGCTTTGAGACGGTCTCAATTATTTAGATGTTTTATCATTTATATGTTTGCTGTTTATGGTCTCTTTATTTCCTCTAATTCAGAGATTTCTCCTGTTCAGAAAGGGGGAGTCAGTACCGAGCAATACTCAAGATGAGACAGCACCAGTTATTTGAATAGTATTAGCATTACTGTGGGTGGGGTCTTTGAATTTTAACATTCTCATAAACCTTCCCATTATTTTTCTGGCCGCCACTATATTTGCTCGGTTATGTTCACAAAGAGTGAGGTCGTCAGACGTCGTAATTCTCAGATCTCTTGCATGTTTTTTCCTTCTTAGAGTAGGTCTGATTGTGTCCTGTGTTCCTTGTTTCATTTAATTTCCTTGTTTCTACAATACTTCAGCACCTGTAACTTATCACTGTTAAACATCATGTTATTTCTGTTTTTTCAATGTCTCCTACAGTGCCAGTTTTCTTGTGTCTTCTGTATCATCTGTAGAGTTTCATTGTTCAAATGTGTTATAAAATGCATGCACCACCATCTTAGTGGTGCATATATGCATTCTACCTTGCATTTATATGCAAGGTAGAAAAATATGCATGAAAAAATATATATGAAAAATATGCATTTTTGTTTTTTTATAATTAATCTAAACTGATGCTATTGTATATCTGTTATTAAAATATTTTTTTTTTTTTTTAGGTAAAATTTTAAATCAGACAACATTATCAATTGCAACATTACAACATTGTCAAAAATTCTATCTGAGAGAACATTACAGCAATGGCTTCCAGTAATTCAAGTAAGTTACATTATAATTGTGATTTGTATATAATATATACTTTAAATTTTATTTTTGTAGGTTATTAATTTTATTTGGGTGTAAGTTCACATTATCATTAGATATAGAGCATAAAATCTTAATTTTGTTTTATCAATTTTGTCTGTTAAAATTGCATATCTATTTCAAACTTTATTAATACCACAAAATGTTAGTTAAGTTGAATATTAATTTAATATTATTGGAAGATCAAAAAATTTAGTCAAATAAGTATTTGAGTCACAATTCAATTATTTGCAGTTCATAAATTGCAATTTTGATTTACATTGAAAATTCCAGATTATTCTTCTCTTATTTAAACATATTAAATTTGGTTTACTTGTGTAATTAATAAAATCTGGTGCTGTACAGGTTCTCAATAATACAATCACAATTCTCCGCTCAGTCTTCTGTAGCACTGTACTGCTTTGTGCTCTTTCATTCTGCTGCTACTGTGTTTTTTGTACCACTGTATTACATTTTACTCTTTTTATGATTGCCCAGATTATCTTTATTTACAGGCCAGAAGAAACCTTTCCAGCGGTGTTGTCCCATCTGCAGTAATGTCATTAGTGTTCGTTGACATTTCTGCAACTGTGGACACAGCTTTATAGATGAAAAGCGTAAGGGTGATGTAGAGCGGGAGGAGACATATAAGGAAATGGGTCGAAGAGCTGCTAAGCATCAAAACCTTTGCAGATCATTTAAAGCCATGAAAAAATCTGTAAGTATTTCATGCATTCTGTTATTTCTTCAATTAGAATTGTATCATATTGTACTAATATCCATTCTGTTAGATTTTAAATTGTCCCACAAATAAACAGATTTTAAGCCATTTGATAATTAATTAGTATTAACATTTTCAATTTTGGTGAATACTGTACTTATTGATGTTAATAATAAAGTAATGTGCATTATATAAGTATTTTTGTGTTATTTTATATTTTTTTTAATTTCCATTAGTTATGTAATTATACTTTAATGATATAACTATCAGTAGGTCTCTTAAACTAGGTAAGAAAAGTACATCTTAAGCTACTTCGGTACTTCTGCACTTTTGCAGATGTACCCAATGCTGTATGAGGGAGGGATGCTGTCTGTTTCAGAAGCTTATGGTTATCCCATCTTATTTTCTATAATCATAAAGTTAATATCTTTTTTTTTATAATTGAAGCCATATCTCTTGAACACTGTGTTCAAATTAACACTAAAAATATTTCTTATATTTGTAAATATTTGGTTGTATTGCAGGTCTCTAAGCTACAAGGTGGTGGTTATCAAGTTGCTGTCATCTATTTTAAGGTCGGCAATAGAAATACCACAAAGGGCATGCTACCAGGAAGTGGTCTGTCAAGCAAAAATGTTAATAATCACACCGAATTGTTTTATCTTGGTAATTATTATTATTATTATTTTGCATAAGCTAACAATGAAAATCATAAACACCTGCATGTTCCTTTGTGTTGGCAATAATGAAAAGCATTTACATAGTACAGTAGTTTAGTTCATATATTATGCATCCCATATCCATGTTGTTAGCGGTAGTGGAAATGGTTGCAGAGGCACATAATTAATTGGCTCCGGGACTGAACCAAGCAATTCATTTTAGCTAAGCAAGTTTCAATCTTGATGACCTAATTACATAATTCCATGCACATCACCACATTGACAAGGGGCTCGAGACCGACCATGAGTACAGATTTTAAATTAAGCAACTGACATGTGTGGAGAGCTAGTGTCACAATTGATATGTTTATCTTGCACACTGCCTCCAACAAGTGGACAGCGGTGGATAGGTTACAATCACTTAGTTACTACATACAGTTAGCAAACTGGTGATATTTGACCAAGATTTCTGGCAGCAGATAATTTTGAATGAAATATTTACTCATATCTTGAACATTTGTTATAGAATTATCCGAATTCACATATCTTTTTTCACTCCATCACATAGTGGAGGAGGGTGTGCAAATAATTTTGACACACTTTACTTTGCATCAGGTCTATATCAGCAGATAATGAGACTTCCTTTACATATGGGTACCAAAATTCCCATAATGACATAGTTCCTCATTGCTGCCAAATTTCACATTACAGTGTTTCTTTCAATTAAAGTTTTTTGGAGCACATATTTTGTAATGATGATACCATATTAATTTTACTCATGTTTCTTTATTTTCAGCATACATGCAGGACAATGGATCAAGTGTCAACAAGATACCAACAAATAATATAGATGCCCAAGAAGATATCAACATCAGTGAGGCAAAAGAAAAGAATGGGGAGCAAGAGCTTAAGTTAAAGAAAATGAAGAAAAAACGAAGACTGTCTGAAGATTCAACTATTAAAGGTAATCAAAACTCATTCTTCGTTTGTTAAATTCAAAGCAAAACTTGTATATATTTTAGACAAGTTTTTAGGTTCCACAATTACATTGCTGATTTGTTGTATAAAGTAGTTGTATTTTATACAGCTGATGAGTCACAATAATGTTGCTGAAGAATGTTGTCCTAACCACACACAAAAAGATGAAAATACAAAGACGTTTCGGTCCGTTCTGGACCACTATTAATTCAATTGTTAGTTGTATTATACTTGACTGCTGATATAGTTTATTTCATGTATTCCAGTTCACAGTAATATTAAAATTAACATCAGAGCCTGACGGCTCAGTGGACAGTGCTCTGGGTTTGTAATCCTAAGGGTCAAGGTTCTATCCCTATTAGATGCTGAAACAAATGGGCAGTTTCTTTTGCCCTGATGCACCTATTCACCTAACAGTAAATAGGTACTTGGGAGTTAGACAGCTGATATGGGCTGCTTACTGGGAATGTGAGTGTTAAAATTAGGATTAAGGACTTGCCCAAAAAGCTATGCATGCTAGTGTCTGTTCAAGAATGTAAGAAATCTTTTATATATATATATATATATATATATATATATATATATATATATATATATATATATATATATATATATATATATATATATATATATATATATATATATATATATATATATATATATATACATACACATATATATATGTCGTACCTAGTAGCCAGAACTCACTTCTTGCCCTACTATGCAATCCCCGATTTGCCTAATAGGCCGAGTGATTTACTTTATTTCCAATAAATTATTTCCAATTAGTTTATTTGAATTATTATTATTATATTATATTAGGAACATAAATTATTGACTTAGTTGTGTGAGTATAGGTTACGTTTAGATAGGTTAGGTAAGGTTGGTTAGGTTCGGTCATATATCTACGTTAGTTTTAACTCAAATTTCAACAAATTAACTTATAAATAATGAAATGGAATGATTTATCGTTTCATAAGAAAAAAATGAGAAAAATACATAAATTCAGGAAAACTTGGCTTATTAGACAAATCGGGCCTTGCATAGTAGGCCGAGTATGACGTTCTGGCTACTAGGTACAACATATATATACATACATATATATTATTAAATATGACCGAAAAAGTAAGATTAATAATTCTAACACGAATTTTCTCAATCTTTCGTACATTACGCTTCACTGTTGGAGGTAAATCAAAAATCACTTCTCCAAAATTCATTTTTATTTCTAGTTTGACGCGACACGGGCGCGTTTCGTAAAACTTATTACATTTTCAAAGACTTCACAAATACACAACTGATTAGAACTTGCGTTTCTCTGATTTTATATCTACATTTGAGTGAGGTGGGAAGGGTGATGTGGCATTAACACAAGACAGAACAATAGGGGATATTAATAGGGTATTAAAAGTATCAACACAAGACAGAACAGAAACAATGGGTATTGAATAGAAGTGTTTGTAGAAAGCCTATTGGTCCATATTTCTTGATGCTTCTATATTGGAGCGGAGTCTTGAGGTGGGTAGAATATAGTTGTGCTAGGCACAACTATGTGTTAGGCACATTCCTATGTTTGTTTCAAACAAACATAGGAATGTGCCTAAATGCCAACAGCGACTGCCCTGACAGGTACAAGAGGAGTGTTGTTAACGCATACGTCGACCGTGCTCTCAGCCACAGCTCAGAATGGAAGCAAGTCGACGTAGAACTCTGTAGGGTAAGGCAGGTCCTAGTCAATAACGGCTTCTCCAATGGTTTCATCGAAGACATCATAAGAAGGAAAGTGAAAAGCCATGCAACCTCCGAAGAGACAACTAACACAACACCTATACCCCCTATTAGACTATTTTACAGGAACTTCTTTTCCACAGCTCATAAAACGGAGGAAAGGGTCCTGAAAGATATTGTTAATAGAAACGTTATCCCTACAGACAAAAATCAGAGGATACAACTGACGATTTACTATAAAACCAGAAAAACGGCCAGCCTACTCATGAGAAACTCTCCAGACACAAAACAGAACGCTTTAAAAGAGACTAACGTCGTCTATGCCTTCAAATGCCCACTTGGGGACTGTAAGCTCCAAAAAAACCAGTATATAGGCAAGACAACAACATCTCTTTCTAGGCGTTTAACGATGCATAAGCAACAGGGCTCCATTAAGGAACATATAATCTCTTCCCATAACCAAACCATCGCCAGAGAAATCCTAGTAAACAACACAGAAATCATCGATAGATACAGCGATAGCAGGCGGCTTGACGTTTGCGAGGCACTACACATCAAGAAGTCAACACCAGCAATCAACAGCCAATTATTGCACAACTATATTCTACCCACCTCAAGACTCCGCTCCAATATAGAAGCATCAAGAAATATGGACCAATAGGCTTTCTACAAACACTTCTATTCAATACCCATTGTTTCTGTTCTGTCTTGTGTTGATACTTTTAATACCCTATTAATATCCCCTATTGTTCTGTCTTGTGTTAATGCCACATCACCCTTCCCACCTCACTCAAATGTAGATATAAAATCAGAGAAACGCAAGTTCTAATCAGTTGTGTATTTGTGAAGTCTTTGAAAATGTAATAAGTTTTACGAAACGCGCCCGTGTCGCGTCAGACTAGAAATAAAAATGAATTTTGGAGAAGTGATTTTTGATTTACCTCCAACAGTGAAGCGTAATGTACGAAAGATTGAGAAAATTCGTGTTAGAATTATTAATCTTACTTTTTCGGTCATATTTAATAATATATGTCTACAGGAAAGACTGCTACCAAAATATACATACATATATATATATATATATATATATATATATATATATATATATATATATATATATATATATATATATATATATATATATATATATATATATATATATATATATATATATATATTTATATGTCGTACCTAGTAGCCAGAACGCACTTCTCAGCCTACTATTCAAGGCCCGATTTGCCTAATAAGCCAAGTTTTCATGAATTATTTATTTTTCGACTACCTAACCTACCTAACCTAACCTAACCTAACGTTTTCGGCTACCTAACCTAACCTAACCGATAAAGATAGGTTAGGTTAGGTTAGGTAGGTTTGGTTAGGTTCGGTCATATATCTAAATTAATTTTAACTCCAATAAAAAAAAATTTACCTCATACGTAATGAAATGGGTAGCTTTATAATTTCATAAGAAAAAAATTAGAGAAAATATACTAATTCATGAAAACTTGGCTTATTAGGCAAATCGGGCCTTGAATAGTAGGCATAGAAGTGCGTTCTGGCTACTAGGTACGACATATATATATATATATATATATATATATATATATATATATATATATATATATATAAATAACCCTGGATGCAGTGCGCATTTCCCCTCTGTATCGCCACACTGAGGCGCTGGAAAAGAAAGCTTGCAGCTCTCGGGTCCCTTGTTGTTTCAATGAGCCTAGAACCCAGTTCCTTCAAAAAACTGGTAGCACTTTTACCCCAGGCGCCGAGTGTCTCAGAAGCAATGGGGACCCTGTGGGTGGCAGCGCCACCTGGTTGTGCAACACTGAGGTTAATGTAGGTGTTAGCCAGGGTTGATACGCACGTGTAGTCCCATACCAACTGCTTGCCATTCTTCCAGGGGTTCACTGTGATACCATCCGGGCGACCAATAAGAGCATCAGAGTTACGGGGCGTTAGGTAACGGGGCTCTCTTTCAGCTGGGCATCCAGCTGTGGTGAGGCTCCTCTTGATGATGTCGTTAACTTCCCTGTGCCTCGAGTGCCATCCCCCTGTGCTTTGGCAGAGTAGGCCATGGTGGCCGTACCTGTCAGCCACCACCTCGCCGCAAATACACCTATATCTGGTGTGGATTGGGGCAGCAAGGCGGAGGGCCACAGCAATTCGGAGGGCGTGTGGTGTGAGACGCGTGCCAGTTGCCGACATTGGGGTTGCTAACAGGAAATCCCCTGCATGTGGTGCTGCTACTGCTGTGAGGCGAGCAATGTCGTGTTGTGTTGTTGCAGCACCCAGGCACTCTGCAGCAACTTGGTCTACAATGGGACCATCCCAGCTGGATTGCTTGTGGGCTTTTGGGGATGGTGGTTGAGGTGATTGGCCTGCACGAGTGGCCCACTCTGTGGCACAGCGTGTAAAATTGGGATCATGTACACCTGCCAGCTGATGTAAGTGGGCAGGTAGAATTTCCTTCACAAGATCGTCGGATGCTGATAAGGAGGACAGGAAAGCTGAAACAGCGATTTGCGTTGCTGTTCGAACTCCGAGGCCCCCAAGTCTTACGGGAAGAGAGGCTTGTTTCCACTGTAGGTCATCGAGAGAGAGGTTAAGGGCTTTTTCTAGCATTGATTTTAGTAACCGGTCATACTCACTTAATTTTTGGCTACTGTAAGATGGTGAACACCTCAGAAAGTAGGTTAACCTGGGGAGGGACAGACATCTGGTGATGAGGTAGAGTGCATCATGAGCATCAATATCCTCAATCCTCCCATCCATCCTCTTAAGGTCGGCGATTTTCTTATCAAGGACCACATCGATGGCTTTCAACCCCAGGGGAGCTCCTAGGAGTGTGCTGTCTTCAGGTTTAGTTTTATGGATATTTGGCAGAAGACCCTCTATTCTCTCTACGATGCCCTGGTTGGAACATAATATTTCACATTTAGAAGGGTTCAGGGTGAGGCCTAAAACTGCACCTTGCTCCTGGATTTTTCTGATGTCTTCCAGGAGGGAGTCTTGGGAACCAGCTAGGGTACCATCATCCAAGAACTAGATGTTAAGCTCGATGGACAGGACCTCTGTGACTTGTTTGATGACTAAGCAGAAAAGGAGAGGAGCAAGGGGGTCACCCTGTTGGACGCCTTCTCGCGAGTCAATTTCATGTTCGCCAAAAAGTAGCTTAAGATCCATACTGTAGCATGAATGTACAAAAGGGTAGAGGGAAGGGAAATGACTATGAACCGCACGAAGTACAGCATCCCTCCGCACCAAATTGAAGGCATTTTTGAAATCTAGCTTGATAAGGGCCTTTTCGTCTGTAATGTTGGCGATGAAGGCTCGAGCTGCATGGGCTGCCGCCTCACACCCTTGTGGAATGCCAAACCCGAGCTGTTTTGGCTTCAGCATGTTGGCCGCTGCATCACTAACTGTTCTTGCAGCTGCCTTTGCGACGAGACGCCGGAGAGAATTGCCCACAGCTATTGGCCTGATCCCTCCATCCTTTTTCTTTAGAGCACAGAGAGATGCTCCAAAAAAGATAGGTCTTATGGACGCTGGTATGTTGCCAGCTAGACATGTGTTGGTGAATCTGGTTAGTTCCACCAAGAGGTTCTTTGCAATGTCACCCAGTGCAGGGTTGAGCATTTGCTTGAGGTGGTTGGGTTTTAGTCCTGTGAACCCACCTGCTGATCCTGTAGGGAAGGACATGGCTGCTTTATGGACCACAGATTCAGCCACCCAGAGAGGTTCTGCTCCGGTAACCCCCACTTGTACAATGTCGTCCTCACGCGGAGCCCTGGGTGGGTGTTTCTCCCTTAGGGCTTGAGCTGTTGCGGCATCTCTGTCGGCAATTGAGTCCTCACTGGTGATGACTCGTATTGCGCCAATAGTGTTTCCTTCTTCTATTTTCTTGGTGACTGATGTTCTGATTTTTGATGTCTCGGATATGCCACTGTTGCTCTTCCTGCCGTGGGTGTTTCTCGCGCGAGTGGGAAGGCGCACCTGGTTGTCCTCCCTGGGAAAATGATTTATAGCTTTGATGACTGAGGCAGCTAAGGTTTTGTCTCTCCTTGCAGGGGTGGCTAGACATATGTTGCCAAACATTAGGAGGTTGTGCCATGCTTGGGTCGTTCCAGGAGAGTCGTTGACCTTTCTCAGGAGGGCAGATAATTTGGCTGCTGCATGGGGGCGGGCTGCTTTAGGGATGTGTTGCAAGGTTCTAGCCGATGTTGTTTTGATAGCTTCTAATTAATTTTCTGTGGGAAAGAAGGTCTGGGAGGTGTTTTGCCTTACGGGCGGTGTGGGCTGTTGATTGATGTTCTCCCTGGGAGGGCGCCCAGAACCCAAACACCTGGCTCTGTTGTGGTAATGAAGGCGCACATTATCGTCACTCAACCGGATATAGCATACCCGGTCACACGTCTGACATCTACCTTGTCTACCCCTGCTTGATGGCTCATCTTGGCT